>NW_027110126.1:1490904-1494813 GCF_000696795.3 Halyomorpha halys
CGGTAAAAGAAGGCAATTTTTTTCGATTTAACATGAGTTTTTCCATTTAACAGGCTTTAACATGTTAAACCAAAGATCATGAATACCCCTATTATTTCTAACAATTGATTATGTCAGGGTATAGCCTCGTACAAGAGATCCCTCTAACTATATACAACGTTATAATTTTAAAATAGATAAAAATAATAATTATTAATAAAAAAGAAAAGTAAAGTTAATAAAAAAATAACAACATTCGTAGATCTATCTAAATAAACAATTTCCCTCGACTAGGTAAAAAAAAAGGACGAAGAAAACACTAAAATAAAATAATAAAATAAAATAGAAGTAATGTGAATAATAGAATTTATAACAGAATGTCCTGCCTGGGCTTTAGTCTTCGGGTTGAGGTTGGGTTTCTCAAGCTGTAGGTAACTGCTCCCTTAACTGTTGGTGAATGGGAGTCGAACTTCATGAACTGTTTCTTGATGTAATCCTCTATCGACTCCCTTTATCATTCCGAATGCAATTGGCTATATCTTACAGACCAAGGAGCATCCGGGATTCTTAAGACTTTGTTTTGAGAAGATTGTAATTTTTTTCATTTTCGTAAAGGGTGCCGCCACTGGCAGGATTCTATTTCCCATTTTTACTGGGCGTCTGAGAGTAAAAACATTTGAAGTACATGTTCAGATTAATCATTCATTTAGTGAAGTATTGTTCTAGATCATTAAGGAATACCAAAAAAGTACGGAATCTAATCCAGATGTACATGACTGAAACGTTTAATAAGGTTCAAATAGATAATCATTTTTCTGATAAGTTTGAAGTTTCTTATTTAACTAAGCACTAGAATTACATTATTAAAAATGTGATGTATACCAAAAAGGGTTTCACATTATGTAGTAAAATAACCGTGCTTGGGTATGCTGATGATTTTGTAATATTGCTCGATGACGAGGAAACTATAGAACTAGCTAGGAAAAACCTCACACGCATACATTTTCCCGATCTTTTCGAAAACAGTTCCAAAGATTTTGATTAAACTTGGTTTGTAAACGAACAATTAAATGGTCTTTAATATTAGATAGACCTATTTTTCGATGAAATAGTTTAACAGGCCTTAAATGTGAATTTTTCAAAAAATCTTCCTCTAAAATACCTTTGATTTTGTTAACTAGAAAAAAATAAAAAGTTTTTATTTTTCGCAATAATAAAAAAATTGACGAATACAAAATATTTAAGAATTTCATGAATAATTAGAGTAGAAAAATAGCAACATCTGATTGTAGTGGGAAAAGCCAAGAACGTCCCGCCTTTCCGGAGTGCTTGATGACTTTTTTATCTTTTGTTAAACTGCTATATTCCTGACAGGAACAAAATTTATATTGGTTATTTCCACTTCCAGAAACCCTAAAATATGAATTTTTATAAAAAAAAAAAAAGAAATATTTTTTTAAATCACAAAAATAGTGATAACTTTAACATGAGCGCTCTAATTTACACAAAACTTGGGGACATAAATAAAGCGGTGTGTAAGTTGTTTGATGCGGTGCACCGGCTCAGATTAAGAGTAGGATTAACAAAGGACTAATATTTGTGGTATTATTACAGTAATGTATCCTAGAACTTTGGGCAGTCTGTTGGGTTTGCCTCAAACACCCTTCCTTTGTTGCTATTTTATGAATTTATTAGCCTTTTCTACGTAACCACTAGGGCTAGTTTTCTAGGGAAAAGGAGTTCCATTTCCTTCTTTCCTTTACCAAAGTTTAAGAGACAAATAATGGGGTGAAATTTACTTACTTCCTTAACTTAATTTATCAACTGAGAGAATTCCTAAATTCCTAGATTTCAACTTACTAAAGTTTTGTAACACTATTATACTACTCACTAATTTGTCGTAATACTAAAAGGCAAAGCTAGATGAATTATTTGCTAACTACCAATGTGAATCCTACCATGTTGCTAAAATTTAGGACATTTATCATGTAATACTAGAGACCGGCTTTTCGTGCAATTTTTCCCTAGCTTAAAATTCCGCCTAACCTCCACAGAAATTCGAATCATGAAAAAGACATTTAAATAACAATATTTTTATATTAAGGGGTTCACCCTTTAGGTTTTCTACAAATTTCGTTTTAAATTATAGGTTTATTTATGCCAATATTTATTTATTATATTATTTTCTACTGTATGAAGTGTGTCTTTTACGGTAGATTACTTCACTTTTGACTGGCTGGTTGAATATTGTAAGTGGACTGTATTGAAAATTAATTGAATTGTAAAATAAAACATCATTGACAGAAAGAAATATCTATTGGATAATTTACAGGAGGTATAGAAGTGGCCTTAACAAAACATTTATGGTTAAAGAGAGCTAATTAATTTTGATAATGGGTCTATAAAAACTGTAGATATGTATATTGATGATGATGACGGTGTGAATAATAAGGAAAGAAGACGATTCTTATGCTTCCTTTTTCTTCTCCGCATCCTTCTATTTCCCCTCTCTTCTGTTGCCCGGAGGCAGCTGAGAATGTCTCTACTCACTCATATTTTACAGATGAAAGGGAAGAAAGAACATTAGTGCTCATAGAAAAGATGGATCTCTCATGCCTCTAGTGTCTTCTTCTCCCCACAAAGGGCGTAAGAGGTGGTAAGTTGTTTGCTGTTTGCCAAATGGGGCGCTAGTAGTGCCTTCATTATGGGGGCCCCCATTCAGACTTTCAGTTTACCCGAAACCTCTACATTTAATTACCACTAGTTAGTTCGTAGCAGCAGCACCCGCAAAAGATTATTTTATATTTTTAGTGTTTCTTGTAATGTGGTATTAAAGTTAAATAGTAATAATTTAATAGTAAATTTAATTGATAATAATAAATGTTGTTATAATGATAAATTTAATTTGTTAATTATATTATAAATGTATCTTTTATGGTTTGGTGAGTACATATAGAGTCCGCCAAAAACAACACATCTGTGTAAACAATGTCGATCACGTTTTAAAGATACACAGTGTAAGTCGTTCATTTTGTTCTGTCTTTAATAAAAAATATAAGTTAATAAGTGTTATTGTGAATTGTTTCGTCTAAAAATCACCACAAGTTTCTTGATTTAGTGGTGTATTCGTGTGTAAATACACAATTGAATTACTAAGCGGAAGAACATGTTATGTGAAATTTTAGGGGAAATTAAAAAGGAATGTTGCTTGGAAGAATGTTTTCAAATATCTACATAACGTATTTCTTTCTAAAAGTTTAAATTGAGTTAGTTTTAAGAGCGAAAATTTACTTCCAGCCTTCCTAACAAGAATAAAATCATTTTATACAATCAGCTTCTTCATAGCTCTTCAATTATGGACAAAATTATAGTTTAGATTTTTTTTTTTTAATGTATTTTTGCATTAATGTGGAGGGTATTTAGCGAGTTTCATATATTTTAATCACGATTAGTTAAGTTTTGTATTAATATTATAAATTAAGCAATTAAGTAGATTATTGCTGGACATTTGTGTTTTATACAAAATTCCCCCGTGTTTCTCAAGTACATTCACGGCAGTGCAATAAAAAAATTAAGATTTTTAAAAACGTTACTTTCTGATTCCAAACGGGACTTAATTAAGATAATTATGTGAGGGAAAGGATGAGTGGATGAGGATAAAGACATCATACCTGGGATTAAAAGGAGCCCGTCTGAAGCAGTCGCAATCCTAATGAATAAATGAATAATTCATAGTGGTTTAGCGAACGGCGATACTGCAACACTATATAGCTTGTGAATATATATAGTGATAGGTATGTAACTAATTGTACCATAATTTAGGCATGTACTCTAATGAGTTAGACGGACTTATTATTTTAATTAAAAAATTAGAAGGTGTTATATGCGCACCAAGGCGCGTAAAACACATCAACAATTTTTTTGTTCCAT
>NW_027110126.1:1495798-1499466 GCF_000696795.3 Halyomorpha halys
TTTGCACGCCAGAACACCATATCACCTTTTCTGCCATCTCCTTGTCCATCCAACTTGACACATCGACCCTATCATCTAATAGCTCTGTAACATGGATCACTTCAAAAGGGATATTCATTTCATCCATCGACTGGTGCATTTCTCCAATGCTACCATAAGCGCCACTAAAGTCTATTAAGAGGTGATGTGTGATAGTATTGTATTCCCACGTTCGTTCAAGGAGGTCTTCAATGCAAAGATTAGGTCTGTTGTTGATTTCCCTTCCATAAATCCACATAGACAGATTCCTATCTACGTTTCCTTTCTCCCGACACACAGTGAAGAGAGGATGTGTAGCATTGGTACAGATTCAAATAGATCGAAGAGGAGCCTCCAAGAAGCAGCTGAAGGAGAACGAAACCGGCGGTGGGTAAATAGCTAAAAAGAGGCTACCCTAAGGGAGTAATCTGCGTTGGTTCACGCCTGGAATCCACGTGGGTCCTCTCTGACTACACACAGGACATGGGGGTTCCCGAGCTAGGCTCGTCACACAAGGCATAAACATCGACTTCTTTATCGGGTTCCGGAGACTCCACGTTTCACTCATCTGTACCGCCTATGATGCATTGATCGTCAACCTGATGAAAGAGAGTGACATAGGGTTCTACGTTCTGATGGAGAGTTTCCCAGAGCTGATGAACAAGTGAAAGGAAACTGTTGGCTCCGCTCACTTCTGCGTGGGTGGGAGACAAGGAGATAAACTAGCGAGGCAACCTAACAGAACAGAAGAGAACACTGAAAGAACTATTGTAAATTGCATTAATTTTAGCAAAGGGTTATGAAGCAGACATGCGTTGTTTCCCACTGCTGCGAACACCCTTATAACCTAGCAGTAGTTGGTTATACGGAATGTGTGATAGCGGGATATATAGGAAAGGATGATAAATAAGTAGATAACAAAAAAATATTAACTAAAATTTTATTTCCTGCAGAATTTACTTTTGAAGTTTACCGACGTTCTACACTATACATATACATATAAGAGAGTAAATTTGTTTCATGACATGAAGAAATGCTCAAGAAAAAACGGAAGTAGTGGGGGCAACGTGTTTTGGAACTGCACATGTTTTGCATTTAGATTAAAATATTTCGAAAACTAAAAATCGTAGCTACATAATGTAAGTGAGAGAAATGTTCAGCATTTCATCTTCTTTATTATCAGCTATAATTCAAATTTGTATTACGACGCTACACCGAGAAAGGGGGTTGAAAAGTGGAAAAGAATGCGCTGGAAATGAAATGTTTAGAACATCAGAATTAAAATATCTGGAATGCTAAAAATCGGAGTTGCATACTGGATGTAAGGTTAATATTCAATATTTCATCCTCTTTGTTATGAGCTATAATTCAAATTTGTACCTCGATGCCACACCGACCATCAGTATTAATAAAATTTTCATACATTATTTAATTTCCATAACTTTAACTTCTGTTGGCCAGTCCTAGAACAGGCTCGACATTTTTTGGTAAATCGTGTTGGTCCCAAATTTAAAATTATCAATAAAACAAATAAATTTTTTTAAAGAATATAATTGTTCAGTAAATGTATAATATTAGTTTTTTATTCCAAGCCTATAATATCCGTTCATGTTCAAAGTTTTAACATTACATGAGATTCTCTCACTGTGTTCCACCTAACTTTTTCCAGTTAATATTGGATCTTTGAAAGGTAATCGGCAAAATTGCTCCTCCTTTTTCATCCCCTTGTGTCCTCTAGTTTGAAAATTACAGACAAAGCCGTGCTACGGAACACGGTAGTTAGAAGTAAAATGAATATTAGTTATCTCAGTTACAAAGAAAATTTAGATTTCAAAGTTGTCCATGAAGGTAAATTAATGACTTAAATTACAAAAGTTGCATGAGTAGATATTATAAGATCAACTAAACTCGACCTAACGAACATAAATAATTTGGTGAAAAAAGTCATACACACTTATATATATGAAAGAAATATTGTAAATCAAACCTGAAGTTTTAAGATATTCGAGAGTTTAGAGCAAATTTTCAATGAGGAATAATAAGATTTTTCATAAAACTAGTCGGCCATACGCACATTTGTTTATTTAAAAATATTTTATTTATCAAATGAATTCGAACAGGAAAATGGAGTGACTCAGGGTTGGCTTTTGAGCACAGCACTTTTCTGTATTTGGATTGACCAAATGTTGAATGTGGTTGGGTTACCTGTTAAAATTATGCTTTACGCGGACGACCTTGTTATTTACACAGAGGGAAAAAACGTAGTATCCTTACAAGAAGATGTTCCCCTCTAAATAATGTCAGGATATGGCTTTCTGATCACGGCTTTAAAATTATAAGTAGTGAAACAAGTAACAGTTGCTTTCTTATTACCAAAAGTCACCCGAATGTAATGTCATCACTGGCCATTAACTTACTGGTTACTTTCTCTCACACTTTCAAGTACCTCGGATTGATTTTGAATAGAACGCTCAGTTGGATCCCGCATATCAAGCAATTAAAAGCAAGTTGCCTCCACCCCCTTGATCTTTTGATGGTTGGTAACACCAACTGGGGTGCGGATCGAACAAATATGTAACCCTATACAGAACGCTGGGGAGAGCCTAATTAGATTACGGCTGTGATGCCTACAACTCATCATCGGGTACCATCCTGAAAATGCGTGTGTACAAAATGAGGGGATCAGAATCGCTACGGGTGCTTTCCACTCCAGCCCTGTCAATAGTCTATATGTCGAGCCTCCGCTTGACCTACGAGGACAACATTTACTTTGCTCAGTTATAAATAATCCTATGAATGAATTGTTTGCAAATAGACAGCATCTAAATCAGCAACAAATCGACTTAATAAAGAGAACAATTTTTACAGTAAGGGTTTCTACTTTACTGATCTATTTAGACAATGAAATATCTACGTTGCAGGAGACTGTTATTCCCCCATCTTATCGTTGGAGACCTCCCTTCCCGAAACTGTTGTAAACACCAGTGGATCCCTATTCCATGTTGTAGAATAACAAACAAACTATGGATAAAGTTTTTGAGTTTCCATCATTCCAAACTCTACCATAAAATTTGATCAAATTTCTCATCAGATTCCCATGTTGTAGTAGTTTCACATCTCAATCCACAATTTTTTAATTATTTCAAAATTTCACATTTTAATTTAAAAATGAGGCTATAATGACCCATAAATGGTTGATGCCTTAAAATTATTAAATAAACAAAAATAATTTAAAGCTAATTTTAAAAAATAATTTTGACAAGAACAGGGCGACTTGCACACATTAAAAAAATAATTTAAGTTTTTCAGGGTTGGAGCTCCCACGAATTTGTCCTATATTTCTTGATTGTAAATATCTTTTGAAGCGGAATGACGGATTTTTGCACACATGGAAGGTTTGAGATAATAACACAGCTAGGTCTCTGGGTATGACCACCCTCTACTATCCGAGTTTTGATTCAAATGAGTTTGCCTTTTATGCATGAGTGGTTTTATGTTTTTTAGAGGGTTCAGAAAAAAAAAAAAGAACTAACTTGGTGAGAATCGTACCTATAGTTTGCACGCCAGAACACCATATCACCTTTTCTGCCATCTCCTTGTCCATCCAACTTGACACATCGACCCTATCATCTAATAGCTCTGTAACATGG
>NW_027110126.1:1500381-1504102 GCF_000696795.3 Halyomorpha halys
AAAAAAAATCCATTTTCTCGAATCAAACTTCTTTTTATTGTTCGGAACCCCTTACTTATCATTAAAATTGCGTATAACGATATCAGTTTTGGTTATAACATCTCTTCTGTGAAATCTTGTACCCTGCTATCAGAAATGAACTTATTCGAAAGTTTGTTATTGGAAAATTTCTCATTACCAATCTATCGATATTTTGTGAAAGTTGTGTCCAGGAAACAATGCTTAAGAAGAGTCATTTTCATGTTGGTATATTTATTATTCTCATTACCACGCTGCTGTCGTTCTATTGAAAAAGTAATTGTTTATTTTTTAATTCCACGGTTCTGCTACCAAATAATGGCTTTTTAAAATTGTGCTGTTGTTTTTGAATATCTGACTATCTAACTAGAATGTGGTATCTTTTATACTTCAAATTCTCATTACCGTGCAACAATAATTCTTATTACCACCACCGTATGTGTGAAATTTGGAATACTTCGGCAAACTAATGAACGCGACCGATATCTATAGATACGTTTATCATGATTAACACAATGTTTGATATATATATATATATATTGATATATTTGAACTGAGAGATAATTGACATTATAAATAAATACCATGGAATACTTTCTCATTAGATTTATTCATAATTTTTAGTTATAGAATTAATTTGTTGAGCCTTGTGAAAATATTGATTTAAAACATAAATTAATTAAGTTTAATAACTTATTTTTTAAAACTTCTAATGAAATTATTACATATTTTTAATAAATATCGTCTGCATCAAATAGATCCTAAAATGTTGAACATATGACTCATCATTTCAATATATGCAGCAAAATGCTTAAATTGTGTAATAATAATTATATGCTGGGCTGTAAGTATAAAAATACCGAAGGTTAATAATATTTCTCCAAACAATGTTATAATTCATTAATAATCAATTTGAATAAAAATATTGGTGTTTGAAAAAATATTTTTGAAAATATTGAACATTATTAGGACTCAATTTTAAGCTCGTTAAATACACTATTAAGTAGTTCATACACATTATTTTCCTAAGAATAGTAGTTTACATGATATTTGCCGAAGTTTATTCACAAATTCTTCTCATTATTTGAAAAAATATTGCTGTTTGAGTTAGCAAATTTACTTTAGTTAAAACAAAAAGTTAATTTTTTATTCCATGCTCGGTAATTTTCAAGTTATTGAGCATTCAATAAAAAATGAGCGAAAATTTCAGTTTTTTTGATTAGAATAAAATAAACCTCCAATATTTCGTAATATACTTAAAATAGTTCAATAACTATTTTTCGAGGATATTTACCGTCCTTGTTATATGGTCTAGGAAAAATTTGAATTATTTTTTAACAAAAAATTCGCGTTAGCTGTTGAAAAAATACTGTATCCGCAAAAATAAAACGTAATTTTGATGGGAGTGTATAGAAACACTCTGGCTTTCCACAATATTCCGGTAGCGTTTCTTTTCACAATTAAAGATGAAATATAAGCAACTTGGACCTTTGCAACTTGGTGTACACCAAATTTTGCAGAGTTACATATTCAAGCTTCTTGTGATGCATTAGGGGCCAATTACCATAATATAAACTTAAAAATATACGGTTACCATTTTAAAAAATCCGGCACATCAGGCCTGGTCACGCTCATGGCGAGGTTAATATTTTACTATCATCTTTAGCAAATATTTACTATTCTGCAACTTACAAGTGGCAAACTCCATTTATGAACCTTTCGAGAGTTGATTAATTATGAAATTTAAATAAGGAATTAAGCAACAGTCGAAGTGGTAGAAGACTTTCCTTCTTGAAGAATTTCCTTTGAATGGTAAAAACAAAATTCACCTTCAGAATTCTGAGTCTTAAGAATTCAGCAGGTTGGTGTCTTGGACAGATGAATGAACTGATTTGTCTCGTTGCGATTAATTCAAATTAATTAACACCTTCTTTTGTTGGTAAATGATAAATGTATATACTGTATTTTAATTTATGAACTCTAAAATTTCAAATATTTGTTCAGATAGACTTAAATATGGTCCGAAAATATAGTGGAGCGTTTTCTGATTGGGATTAAACGAATCGGAACAATTAAGTTCCTTAATGGCCATTTGTAATTTTTGGAAAAATGCTCAATTAACTTTACCGTAAAACCGGTCTCTCTTCTCTCTAAAGAATGTTTCAAATGCTGAATGCTATCTATTTTTTAAGGATGTAATTTTAATTGCTCATTAAATGATGTTAAATTTAAAATCATGCCTTTGAAAACATTTTTATTGAAAAATAATAATCTTAGTTTTCCTGTTTGCTTGGGTGTAGGTTGGTGTATCTTCGGTTATTGTTTATCAATCTGGTACATCACAACAGACAATTAATACAACAATATATGTTAATACAACAATACATGTTAATACAATAATACATGTTGACCAATTAACACTAATACTGCTCCCCTCCCCCGCCCCGTCCCTCCTCGCTCCATCAATAAAGGTTTTTTTTTCATTCATTACTTAACTTAGGGAACTATTTAACGAAGAAAGAACATAGGATGCAGCCATGGCTCACTTGGGATGCAGGCAGAAGAATGCAGAATATTTCATTTGGCGCTTTTCATTATCATGAACAGGGCCGGAATTTTCAATAATCTAAAATTTAACTTGAGTGCTAATTGAATAGTAATAGTTTCAAATCCTTAAGCAATTCGTAGTTTTTTTATTTGTTTAAGATTTACTTAAAACTTAAAATTTATAAAGTGATGAAAATTTAAAATGTACAATGAAATAAATCTAAACAACTACTATAATAAACCTTTCTTAGTAACAAACTACAATTTTATGGCTTTAAGTGCAGAAAAGCAGAAGTGCATAGAATTAGTTTTTAAAGAAACAATAAGATCAAGATTGATATCATTGAGATGAGGGAGATACAAAATACTCAAATTTCAACAAATGCTAAATGTTATTTTTAGTTCAAAAATATTTAAAAAACAAAGTATAATTCAAAACTATTCAGTTTCTAATTCAGCAAAACACAATTCCTAATTAGAATTTGTTGTACATTGACTCAATTGACTACAATTGAATTAGAAAATGAGCCACAACCCATTTATATTACAACACAATTTATATTAAAACATATACACATAAATAATAAAATAAAATATCATTTCACAAAAAAAAGAAATATGAACAATGAAATATAAGTAATACACATAATCAATGAAATAAAAAGTAAGGAAGAGGATAGAGAACTTTCTCAAATCAATTTCGTTCATCAATTCAGATCAATTCTTTCTGGTTGAAGACGGTTTCGTTAAGCAATACGAAGAAAATAATGTCAAAACGATTTATTTTTCCAATATCAATAATTAATAATTTTAATTATTAATTCTAAATTAACTGTGTCTAGCCATCATTTTAAGTTCACACTATTGATGAACCAGAACTAAAAATTTACTTTAAACTCATTTCATATTTTTTTTTTTTATAAAATAAAGTTTACCTAATGTATAATAAATTTACTGTGAGCATACCGAAATTTTCCGATTCAATATATATATATATATAAGTTACAGTATGAGTCAGCTGTTATTTCGATGTCAGCTGACTGAGGGGATCAGCTGATCGAACGTATATAAGAGATGTACCGAATACAATAAGGTTAGTATGTTACAGCAGTTCAAACGTGTTACATCTTATTCCTTCTTCTTTTTTTTTACATTT
>NW_027110126.1:1506105-1507390 GCF_000696795.3 Halyomorpha halys
AATGAATTATGGCATTGCGATATTCATCTATTGATTTATGATTTAGAGCCTCACTTTAATGATGATCAAACTGAAATAAAATTGATACCAAAAGTATACACTATGCTGGTATCTAGTGAAAGCTCGTTACTCTGCAGCCTTTTTTCCGTAACAACATTTGACGAAGACACATATTGTATTTAGGCAAAATAAATACATTTATATAAATATTGAATTTATTTTTCCATCACTTGCGGAGCATGCTATCAAAAGTTAATATATCCGCATGTAATTTTTTTAGAGGAAAATTCTATATCTAAAATAATTCCGTTCCATTCAAAACGTAAATTTTCTCTATTAAATTGGTGTTACAAATCAATATTGGCAATGAAAACTGGGCTACATGAGATCTCTGCCGAATATGTTTTCAATAGCAGATATGCTGGGTTATGATAGCATGTTATTTGATTATTAGTATATGACTAATCTCACTCACTCACTGTTGGGCGCTACAGTTTTAGGGTCTGGGCTTCTGCCACTATTCTATCCCATGCCTTGCGGTCTCCAGCGAGACTCCTCCAATTTTCAACTCCCATTCCTCCAAATCATCCAGCCACCGGCGCCTGGGTCTACCCTTTTTCTTTTTCCTCCTGGTGCACCATTTAGCATCCTTTTAGGTAGCCTGCAGGGCTCCATCCTTTCCACATGTGCCAATCATCTTAGCCTGCTCTTCTTAATAACACAGAGTATATCAGGCTCTCCATACAATTCCTTTATTTCGTCACTGCTTCTGATTCTCCACCTGTGCTCCTCTTTAACGGCTCCAAATATCTTTCTTAGGACTCTTCTCTCCCAAACCAGTAGAGCTCTTCTATTTTTCATGGTTAGAGTCCATGTCTCACTGCGATACATTACCACTGGCCTAAAACTTTGCTTTCCTGGAAAGCCTTTTGTATCGGAGAGCTTTTTGTATAGAAACATCTGGTTCCTGCTACCATTCTGCCCCTTAATTTCTACTTCTAAATTATTGTTCTCAGTCACAACTCCTCCCAGGTACTTGAAAGTACTGCAGCTGTGAAACATGTTTTCCCCCACATCCACAATATCTCTTCTCTTCCCCGTCTGTCAAGAGGTTTTCATATATTTCGTCTTTTTTTATATTTATAATAAGTCCTAAATACTGTGCTGCTCTCTTGAATTCTTCTTCAGCACCGGCCAGTGCTGTCTTGGTTCTCCCTGTGATGACATTTACACATGTATTTACACATTTATTTATTATAATTTAAATTTTATTATAATATTATTA
>NW_027110126.1:1507652-1512369 GCF_000696795.3 Halyomorpha halys
GCGGTATCTTTGGCATGCCGACAAAAGAAATTATTTTAAGTTAAAAAACTCTTTATTTTATTAGAAATTGGTCGATTTATGATATATGGTTTTATTTTTTGTTTAATTATTCTTATTTCATTCATTTTTCTTTATTATTTTAGTGATATTTTATAACTGCATTTTTATTTTTTTTATTTTGTATTTTACTCTAAGCCACTAAATCTATCTTCGATGCAGATTATTCTATAGGGACTAGCTCCAGAATAAATAAAGACTTTTAATTATTATTACTATTAAAATATATTAGTAATGAATACTATATAATAATGCAAACTATTTAAAATCACAACGGCTCCGAGAAACAAATCAATACGGCTGTGTAGGATCAATGGAGGACTCGAGCTAAAATAAAAATAACAAAATTTATTTAACAATATTCTCATGCGTTTAATATTATATAAATGTAATGAATTTTATTAGGATTTGGAAAAATTATTTAGGTTGGAGGTTGGTTATATTGACGTTTGAATAGGAAATAAATTCTTTATGAGGCTCACTTGTTGACCTCTATGCAAAAGAATTTATGTAATTCAAACTCGTTGAAATGATTGATATGTATAGTATGAGAAATAATATATAATCGTAATCGAAATGGAACTCCAACAATTTCAGTGTAGTTTCCTTAGATCTATTGTAAAACATACTACATTACAAAGAGCGAAAGCTGAATACATCCATACGACACTTGGACTGCCAACATTGACGGAATTCATCTCACGGAGGCCAATCAAATTCATTCAGTGTAAGAGGCGAACTGCACTAACTCACTTTTTCAAAAATTTATACCAACAGGACGCCAAAAAAGATGGCAAACACACTTAAACAATCTCAGAATTGACTGAAGACAACTGACTTAAAGAAACCTGGTGGGTCCCGTCTGACAGCAAACTCATTCTACTTTTCCAATCTCCAGTTGTTTTCACTCCATCCCTCCTTCCTCTCTAATAATGCATTAAAAGGGATTCCACCTATTCTTGTTACCCCTACTGCCAAGCCGTATACAACCATGGGGCTTATAAAAAAACTGAAATATGTACACAATCCTAATTAGCAAAATTAAAAATAAAATGGTGCTTACTATTGTAAATTATTGTGTAGCACATCTTTTTTTTCTTCTTTTATTGCCACAACAGGTGCATGAAGCTGCCCTTGGCCTGCTCAACGACCGTTAACCATCTTTCTCTATCTTCTGTAAGGGTAACTGGGATCTTCAGTTGTCACAGACCCCGCCTCACAGCATCCCTCCATCGGCCCTTCGGCCTACCACGTTGCCGCACACCATCCGATACGTAACTGTACTATTTATGAGCCACTCTTTCCTCGCTCATCCTCATTACATGGCCGAGCCATTTAAGCCTCTGTATATTGTGTAACACTAAAATGCTGAAATTATACTCAGTTTCTATTCATTATACTCTGTTTGACAAGAAGATAATTCGTTATAGATAGAGATCTTATTCACATTACAGAGATTACCACTGGAAAAATTCGTTACATAATGGTAAATTATTTTTCTTTAAGTTACATCGAGGTTTGTTTACATTCTCTATTTGTTCAATAGAGAAATATTGTTCATCGATGGTTTGACTGGTCCAAGATGGTATAAAAAAAATCTTTATGCCTATGAATTTATTACGTTGAACTCCATTACGCTGAGGTCCACTGTACAATGAGACGAGCCCAAAAAAATTCTTAATATAGAAGATGTGAATTAGAACGATGTGGTCATGGCTTCAATCATGAAGAACAAAATAGTCTTCAGCTATTTATTGATTTTCAATGTTTCGACCAACAATGTTGGTCATTATCAGGGCTGTTGTGTGGAGATGTACAACAAGAATGTAGATTTAATTTTTTTTTTATAGTTCCATCCATCACAACAGCCCTTATGATGACTACGTTGTTGGTCAAAACGTTGGAAATTAATACATAGTTGAAAACTATTGTCTTCTTGACCGCTGCTCTGACCATCTATAAAAAAAAAATTAAATGCGGTTATTCATCAACTTTAAAACCAGAAGTGTATCAATAAAAAATTAATTTAATTTAAAAAGTTTTAGAAAAATAATAACTTGATCTATAAAATATCTATTGATATTTTATAGATCAAGTTATTATTTTTCTAAAACTTTTATATTATATTTAAAAGTTTTAGAAAAATAATAACTTGATCTATAAAATATCTATTGATATTTTATAGATCAAGTTATTATTTTTCTAAAACTTTTATATTATATTTAAAAGTTTTAGAAAAATAATGGCCAATTAGTGGAATAGAGGAGGATAGTGTACCTGCTAATAAGGACTTTGAAAGACTGAAGTGGGAGAACAAAAGCGTTAATTTGATAGTAATAATAATATTACTATATCGTTTTTTACTTATTTAATAAAAAATAAAGTAATTGATAACAAAATACACTTTTTCAATCAAATATTTGATTTTAATAAACTTCCTCACAATATCTGTATTATAATTTAATTATTTAAATTTTATAATTTATTTTCAATCTACTATTTCGGTAATCAATTTGGATTGATCGTTTAGACAGTAAAATTTAAACAAATATAATCCGGAGAAAATAAATTTATGAAAACAAAGGGTAATGAATAAAAGAAGAAATGTTAAATACGTCTAATAAACATATGAATGATTCACACTTGGTTTTACTTTAATTATAGAATGAAAAAAGCCATAAATATAAGTCTTTTTAGAGATATGATTCCAAATTATAGCGATGGTCAACGTTTGAATATTGTGTGTTGGAATCTACGCCAGCTAAAGATGACATCCATGCTATATCATTTTTTAAAAAAACATGTAAATTCATATTTTTGTGTACTTTAGACTTAAAATAGTCAGAAAAAAAGGAGTTAAAAAGATATTTACTAGGGACCTTAAATGTATTGAAGGGTTAACGTAGGATGGTTATGAGAGAAAGAAATCTTCATCTTATTAGACTTAAATACTCATTTGATGAGAAAAAAATCAGAAAATAATTATTATGATGTATACAGTATACTGAGCACACAGCAGATTTCTAATTCTGATATTCGTCAACAGAACATTAATTATTTTTAATTAGTGATGTCACATTTTCAATCACGGCAAAAAGGATAAAAAATTACGATAAAATGCAACAAAATCCAAATAACAAATTTTTTAGATATGCTACTTTGGTTTTGTATTGAATATATATTTCTATAAATTCTTTCTGTATTTTTTTTTTTTTTATGAAATAAAGTCCGAATAACTTCGAAGCACCACTGACTGATAGTATTCAATTTTTACCATTCATATTAAATTTTACGAGAATTATATCTGTAAGTAACTTTATCAAGCAAAATTTAATGCCGAGTTAGTAATAACCTAAAGTAGATAAATACATGTCGGTGATGTAGTAATCGATTCTGTTTGTGGCCGCTGATTACGTAAGATGCGATACAACATTGGAACATGGAAATGTTTATGACAGTAAACCAATGGAATACAGTTCCCCAGGCAGCTTGAGATACAACCGCAGGCAGTTCCATTACTAATAAAAGAACAGGTTGAGGCCTAAATTCTCCAAAATATCCAATATTGTTATTTAATAAGTATAAATAAATTCTGGTAAAAAAAAAAAATCACAAAGGCAACCTTACAATTTTATTTCTTGCTGTGCATAAAAAATAATATTCATAAATTATTTATTTGATAACAGTTATTAAAATATATGCATTTGTTCTAAAAGGAAAGATATGACACGTTAAAACATGCCTTTTACTTCTACAACCATTAAGACATGGCTGACACGCTGAAAGGAAAAGTGGTGTAACTTACTTTTCGTAAATAATGAGATTTGGTAAAATTAACATTCTACCTTGTTGAAACTATTAGGTGAAATAGTGCTGCAGTTCATAACTCTCTTATTATTAGAATAACAATAGCACTTGTTAGGTAGACAAGGAAAATCTTACTTATTGCAGTGAAAACAGTGGTGTAATAGACATGAAATAGAGGGGGAAAATAAAGGATTACCTTCTAAAATCTGATTATTATTTTTTGATATGTTGTATTTATTGAATACATAGTATTGGGTAAAAAAACACAAATATCTTTTGAGATTTTCGCTTATACATTTGTATTCGTAATTTTTTGAGAAGAAATTTGGACAAAATTTTTAAACTCAACTACTCAAATCTACTTACTTTTGAATTTCAATAAGAATTATTATACTACATACTAATTTCAACAATATTACATTATCTGTTATTAGAAATAAATGGAAAACTGATCGTTGTTATGCATCTCAAAACATCATCTCTGGTGTGAATTACCCTAAAAAATAAGGAAGAAAAAAAAACCTGCTGAACATTTTTAGAATTGAAAGAATAAAATTGGAATGTATTTTTTTTATTAGATGCTTAACTAGAATTTTGAGCAAATCTTTTGAAAACTCATGAAACCGCTGTTGACTCCGATGACTAATAAAAAAGATGTGAATGAGCTTACTAAGTAAAAACCTGATTAGTGAATTATGTTTTCAAGTAATATCAAATTATTTTAGTGTTTTCGCAAATAAAACATGTAGATCGGTATCAGTATTTATCTTCTCTAATAGGTAACATGTTTAAAAAAAAAATGGTATAACTCTCCAAAAACATCCTAAATCCGATAGACTGTGATTTAGTATCG
>NW_027110126.1:1512711-1521497 GCF_000696795.3 Halyomorpha halys
AATTTCCACAGTTCACAAACTGTTAAAACTACATTACCATTAGTTATACATAGAGACATGTAACTCAATAAACGTGAAACATACAGAGTTATAGAAACCATTAACAGAATTGAAACCGTCAGAGCCGGAGCAAGAGGAATGATTTTGTTGTAGTCGAACACAGTCTGGTTCGAGTCAGATTAGAGTACCAAAGCTGATTTATTCTTCGGCTTACATTGAGCCCAATACTCGATTCGGCTTTGTTATTGATTACACTTACCTATCGTTGAAAATAAACCCCGATTGAACTGAATAAGAAGACGTATTTCTGAAAGCGACGTATTTAAGCATTGAGAGACCTTATATCACAGCTTTTTATATAAAAAAATATGGAATAATTTTATTAATATTTTAATTGGATACTGAAGTAAAGGAAAGGATGAAGATGGGGATTTGATGGAATCCCTTAGGTTGGTGCCTAATTCACGGAATATGTTAAAATAACAACTTTGGAGGGTGAAAGGCTGATTTTACCTAATCCTTAAACTGTTTTAGTGAAAATATAGGGAAATCGTGCTACAGAGTTGATGCTGATCCTCAAATTTAGGAATTTGATTAAATATCTATTTTTATCATCTTCCTGCGACATATAATATATATAATTATGTGCTGTCTCGGGATTTAGTCGAACGCCAGGCCATTATCCAAAAATAAGTTAATTAATTAATTGATATTGAGTCCTGCAAAATTATTATTATAATTGGATTCTTTTCCAGAGGCGTTTACCAGTTACCAATTAAGTACCTTTATATTTATAAAATATTGTTACCATTAATTATATAATATAATAAGGGGTGATATTGTGTAATATATTAGTAAATAAACTACATCAAGGAAATAAGTATTTATTTACAATTTATTGATATATGATGTTATTAAAATGGTTGTAATGATTCAGATAAATGGTAGCCATAAAATGTCATTATTGCATTATTGCTTATTGCCTAATGTATACTTATAGCTGCTGATTTGAGAGGTGTGTGTCGAGGTATGTAATGATGAAGTCTTCGCCATTGGTGTCGTGTTGTCGTAATCGTGTCTCATCTGAGCCCGGAAGTTCCATTTCTAGAGAGCCCTTCCTCGGACTTCTCCAAGTCCATGCTCTTCGATAGCCCGTCTAGTTACTTCTGTACCACTACCGCTTCTGTCTTCAATCCTTTCTCTTTACTTCTGCCCCCCCCCCTAAAGACTCATTTATATGACTTTAATAAGGCATAACTGGACTTGAGATTTGGGTTACCAAGGAATTCCTCTCGAATCGTAATCGTCACAATCCAAAATCCTTTATATAATCCTTACTAATCCTTAATTTGTCATAAATAAAGTCATCCGTCAGATACCAATCTGTCAGTCAAATACCATACTAAACTCCCAAACCCACTTCTAATCTGGGTTCTCCTTCATCAGCTGATGATCCTCTTTAGGCGTTTTAAAATAAGACGACCCCGAGATGTTCTCCTCTTGAAATGTTATTGGAGTTCTATCAATGGGTAGATTCTCAACATGTCTATATTACGTCCTTGTATAGCTCAAATCAAATTTAGTTGCTGTATGTATTTTTAATACATTTGTAAATTTTGATATTAAAAAATATGATATGATTAATATTATTACAATATTGGCTTTGGCTTTCCAATGGTATGTAATACGTCAATATTACAACTCTTATTTCAGGAAATGTGTTTTCAGCCTACAAAAAAATGTTTTCCCTCGAACTCCAAGAGTTAATCATCAAATCCTTTCATAGATTATTTTTATTAATTTTTCTTTACTGATGAAAATTTGATACGGTCAATTATTACAAAAATTTTAAATTAAAAGTACTTTAGAGAAAGTATTTTGTAAACTCAGCATTCGATCCCTGTCAAAATATTTCAACGAGAGTAAGACCTAGCTGCTACAAAAGACCATTTAATTTGAAATTTATTTATTGAGTTTAATCAAAATTAAACTTAGGCGTTTCAAGAATATAGAAAAAAAATTAAATATATACATAAGTTAAGTTATTATGACACCTGATATCTGCCATAATACTTATCTCCCAGAGTAAACATACATGTAGGTATATTAGTTTCTTCACTTTTTTTTTTCTGACCTCCTTTATTAAAAAATATATGTATAACAATATTAATATATACCGAATTACATAAATATATATATATATATATATATAATGGTGCCCTTCCTTTGCTATATGGCATGATAAGGGGTTGGGCTGGGTCCGCTGAGGGCGGGGGTTACAATATTGGCCCAGTAGACGCTGGCCGGGGGTACAAAGAATGGGGAGGGCAGCTCCACTGAGTTTCTTCACGTGATCCACCATAACTTTCTATAGTAACTAGTAGGCGATAGCAAAGACATGTACAAAACGATCTTACAAAATCAAATCTATAAATCGTTAAAGTAATAAAAACAAAGCCTCAAGTCAGAAATAATTCATGATTTAAAATAGACAATTTAGATGTGTTATTTAATTATTATTTGTAATTATCTATTATTGAGTAAATAATTTGACCGTATTACAATCAGCAATGTTGTTTCACAATATGGTATAAATGGAATCTTATTGTAGATGAAATTCTTATAGAATTGTGTCAACTGTTGGTTTATAGTCCTCATTGTGTATTCTGTTTAGACAGTTCAATTTATGCGGGTTTATTGTAATTGTGACAAAGGAAAGCCCGGCAATGAAAACAGAGTCATTGCTCCGTGAACGATCTGATTTCTCTCAAAACAGTAATTATGAGTTGTCTTCAACCCTGGATTTGTCATTCCGAGCTAGCCCTTATAAATTTTATAACAAGCGACTAATTGGGGTAAACTTTATTCCTGTATAAATTATTAGTATTTTTATTTATTATATCCTTCCCTGTTCTTATGACAGATTTCATTATCACAGTTAAAGATAATTACAACTAAGGAATGAAGAATGTACATGTGAAGGTTTTATCAAAATACAAAGCATAAATTAATCAAACTGGTCAACAAGAATGTATATTTTCTTTTGCTTATATTTTAAGAACGGAATTGTTAACGCCATGATTTGTAATCACCTTGTAAATAGTATTTGAGTTGTATTAGTATTTAATTTAGTTACATTTATTTTTATTTATATTATTTTATTTTGATTTCGTTATTTGAGAAGAAAAATATGTAATTATATTTGTGTGTTATAATGAGTAACATGAGAGACAGTTGCTAAGGGTTGATAATCGTCGCTAAGACGTGGCCAATTTTATAGTGCCTAAACAGATCTATCTGCGTTTATAATTTAATATTTTGGACATTTATAGTACTTGACCGTCATTACAGTTGGGAACCAGACCTTTTCTGAGTTTCGACTTTAATATGAGTTCCGGCTAATTAGTGGCCATGACCGTGTGTAACCAGCCCTCCCTACGTTCATTTTGGTATTATTTATTGACATTATGAATGTGTTAACAGACTTTACACTCCGAAACCAGACTTTATCTGCGTTTCGACTTGAATATAAATTGTTGCTAATTATAGAGCCGACTCACATAATACATTAAAAGAACTAGACCCTGTCTACCCTTGATGGACATCTTGGCTTTTCTACACACCTCGACTCGCAAAATATCTTCCTCTGACCTATCGGAATGGATCTACTTTTATAATATATATTTATATTGTTTCTTTTTTTGTAAATTTGTCTCTTTTGTTTTCTTAATTTATTTATTTAATTTCATATTTATCTAAAATGCCTATTTATTTTACGTATTCATTGTTTTATTCATCTTTATTTATTTTAGTTTAAGTTTTCATATGTTTAAATTGACCAAATAAATATTTATATCCGAACCAGCTAGTTGTTTGTTCTTTTTAAAGCCTTCCAACAAAAGATATAGTCGATTTGAGGTAGCTTTAACAGGAATTATGATATAACATCAAATGATAACAAAACCCTTTATTTCTACAAGATGGTCTTGCATAAACTAAAACGATATTTCAAATTTCAAGCGAAATTTTGTTTAGTTCCTAAAAATCATATTTTTTTAGTCCCACTGGTTTAGTACATCACATTGGCGGGGGGATAATGAGAAATTGGTGAAATAAATCTCTTTTACAGCATATAATGTATTTTAAGAGGATATTGAGGTTTTGTGGTCACCTATCTGATGACAGATATATATGTATTAACGGTTTTGTTGTCACCTATCTGATGACAGGGCTCACCAGGTTTATGTGTGTTTGCCACCTTTGTAGACGTCCTGTTGGTGTTGATGTCTGAAAAAGTGGGCTAGTGCAGTGTTAGAGACTATTAAAATATTTAATGTACCTACAAGAGATACATTTGGAAGCCTTGATGATTCTCTCAAAAATGGTAAAAATTTCTCTTCGGTACCTAAAAATATTGACAAATGGAATTCGAGGGAAATATTTAATTTTAAAAAAAATTTCGTGTCGTAGTTATATAACTCTACTAAAAATAAGATGAAAACAGGGTGTATTGAATACGAATAAATGATAGTACTCATAATTTAAGAAAAAAACTGCTAAATGTTCCACCATCATTAAAATTGTAATATGAATACGAAATAAATAAATTCTTCGTATTGTACATAGCTCTGCATGATTGTTTTCTTAGGTCAAATATTTTAGACCATATATCGTTAAATAAGATACGATATTTTTTTACTTTTATTTTCAGGAAAATTATTGTTAATAAATAATGGTCTTACAGAGCTTATTTTTATTTCAAATGATAGAAAATTGTAGCGACTAAAAAAATGGAACTGTAAGCCATTCTGTCAGATATATAATTTTTCAATTTATGATTAAGGTCTGAAAAAATTGGTAATTTCGCTGAAAGCAGGAAATTTCGTTTTAGATTATAAAAAAGTAAATCTGATCTAGTAAAATCACTTTTTGTATAATCAGTTAGGAGCATGGAAGAAACCAAAATTTGACATCTAGAGCCCGGACATAAAATGCATGCATGTAATTAAAACACACTTTTCTGTTCATTAGGATTTTAAATAATACTTACATCAATGAGGTATATCTTGTAATCGTTCAAGTAAAACCAGCGTCGAATCCGCCTAAGGAACAGAAATACAATTTAATTTTAATAGATAATAAAAGTCACATATTTTTTAAAAATTAGAACATTTAGACAGCATTAGAGAAGATAGAAGAAAAATAACAAGTAGAGTAGAGTATAAAAATAAAAAGTAGAGTACCTCATCTGGCCTTTTATTCTTATAGAATAAAAAAAATAATTCTGTAAACAATTAGTTATATTATTAAAAGGCCAATGTTAATCTCGGCAAAGGATAAAAGAGAGAGCATAAATGGAACGGATTGAATGTGTTAAGTTCTTTTCTAGGTCTACAACTCTATTTGAAATCTAAAATAGCTATTTTATATACAGTCTACATTTAAGTATGAAAATTAAAAACGGAAGAAACCCAGCTCCAATGAATCGATTAAAAAAAATATGAAATATGAAAAACCAGTTATAACAGATTGATAAAAAAAAAATCGTAAAATTTCTCACATCAAGAAATAAACATTTTAACAATTAGAAGTTTCTAATTTTTTGTAAGACCGTTAATTTCATTAAGAATTTTAGTATAGGAATGTGTTATAATACATCTTTATAAATATGAATATCTGTACCACTACAACCCATAAAGTATTGTTTCTTGAACAACGATTGTGCAATAAGTTGATTCGATTATGATCACTTTCAAAACCTGGATTCTCTCCAAATTAAGGATATCCACTTTATGGGGGTAATAAAACTACTAAAAATTAATATAGTCAAGGCGAAATCCCAGTTAATATCGCGGATACTTCGGTTGCAATCTATGAATGTATGTCCCAGATTTGAGAAGAAACAGAATATATAGATGCCGAAGCCTAGGCATAATATAGTGATAAAAGTATGGAGGAGAAGTATATTATTATAGACAAATTTGCTATACTAAACCAAAAAAGGTTGTTTTTTTTTTTTATTTTAAAATGATATAATAACGGTAAGCTGTATACTTTTAAGATTTTTGTGAATATAATTCTATGAAATCCCCTTTCTTCGTTAACATATATAAATATATGTATGTGTGATATTAAAATGTTTGTTAATTACAATGTTTTACCTTCATCCACAAAACACATTTCCTAAAGATTCATTCAAAAATTTATGAAATAAGTGATGAAAAAGCCTTTAATACCAAAAACATCGATGCGAAAAAATTCAGTTTCTAAGTTTTAGGTTTTAGGTTATTCTTATTTTATTTTTTATTTTTATTATAAACCAAATAATAACAATATCATAAATAATAAATAATAAATAGTTTGTTATATGGTTGTGTATTATATATTGTGGATAATTTTATAAAGAAAAAGAAAAGTTAATGGTTTTAAAATTTAAATAAAGAGGTTTGAAATTAAAATAAGAAAATGACCTGGGCAGAATAGCCTGCAATTAAAATTATAAATTAATGTGAGGAGAAGATTTGTATTAAAGATGTCCTTGAAGATGGCTGGAATAGCCGAAACTTTGGACTAATAAGAAATAAAGTGTTGAGACAGTATTGGATACAATTTGTGGTTTTATTTAATAAATAACAATATCTTCGAGTCAATCAGTAAGGAAGACCAATATAGTTTGTTCGTAAAAAGACAGTTGACTGAAAATAAACAAAATATTGTATCTGAAAAATGGTTTCTGCACATATATATATAGGATTTGAATGTTCTGCTCTCACACAATCTTCAAATTTTTCGAACTGTACAAATGTGACTTCAAAATTCTAAAATTCAATCATCATTCGCGTGACCAACAATAATTCACCGCGACGATTGAGATAATTAAAATTCCTGTGAAATTATTTTGCTGGGTGGTGGTACGCTCACTGCCTTGATAAGACTTACTACACGCAGGACACCAAAAAATCCATTACAAAATCTGAAAAGTTGGAAACGTGTGAATGCTGTGAAATGTTTTTAGCAAGATCAGTTGTTATTCTGTGCCTTCTTTGTAGTTGTTTTGTTTTTAAATTGATTCTTGTAATAAAAAAAAAAATTTTACTATTAAAAAATTCCAAAACTGAACAACTCAGGATAGATAGTTTTAAGAAATACTCGCCTCTATTAGATTGTAACTCAAAGAAGCTACAATATTTTGCACAGCTTTTTTTATCGAGCGTCGGTTGAAAGATAAGGCGGTGATTGTTGGTATTCGAATTGAGCCTTTAGGTTTCACAGGAGATCTTTTATTATTTAAATAATTAAATATTAATATCAATAAAAGTTGGGCTGTAACCACTTATTTTATGATAACAGACATTGAAACTTTTGAATGTTCCCCACAAGGATCCAATCATCATATCAATTACTTCTCCTACGGTAGCTCAATATTTTCTTTGCCATATTGGATTTTTTCGTATCGGCATCTTCCCTGCTTTGATTAATTTTTTATTTCGCTCAAAAATTTATTATTGTATTTTATGTTTTAAATTAATTATAGCATCTGGTTATTTCTATTTATATATTGCTGTCTTAATGTTATAAAAAAAAAAAAAAGTTCTTACGCATTAATACCTTTTTGCAGCAGGTAAAATGAAATTGTTAAAAAAGGCATTGTGTACATTTATAAATTCTATAATAAAGCTATATCACTCTATAATCAGCTATATGCACAATGGCAGTTTTCTTTAACGAAAGTGAGACAGCGTCGTCCTGTTCCCTCGGTGACAGCAAACTAACTTAAACATGTCGACAGTCAGTTTAAAAAATGGCCATTAAAGAGTTACCGCTTAGTCACCATTTCTGTTAATATAATTAAAAAAATTGAATAGAATAAATTTACAGTTCAAAAACAGATATAAATATACAGGATTCAGAACAATGTTTTCCTATCATTCGCCATGACAGTTGAGAAGGTGGTTAAGTTACTGTCAAGTAGTATACATATTAAATTTATTTCTAATATCTGTTATAAATAAAAAATGTAATGTACTTTCACTTATTAATACACTTTTATTCGAAGATACTAAAATAAATATAAAATGCAATAAACAAAACACAATAAAAAACAATCCAAGCTCTGGTCTATTATTATTTTTAAAAATCAAACAAACTAAATCATTCATAAAAAATAAGATCAACTACTAAAATTAAACCAATAGACAAAACATAACTGGCATATATAAAATTCACATGACTACCATGTACGAGTACGATGTCAGCTGTTTTTTAGTACCTAGATAACTGGGCCTCCTATACAGAAGTATTAACTTTATTAGAGATTTGCCTTTTGGGGAAGGCGATAATTAGTTGTTATATGCTTGTAGATAGAAGTAAGAAGAAAGAAAGGAGGGGGTAAGCTGGAAGGAAAAGTGAAGAAAAAAAGGAATAGGGGAAGAGTACGTGCCAATCACTAGATGCCCTCTTTTTCAGTTTATAATAAAATGTTGAACATTCCTATTAAACTTTTTTTTTTATTTATTTAATGTAATTTACAACTGTACAAAATAATACAATAAGTAAATATGTTGTATGTTTTATATACACTTGAAAATCTAGGGAAGGAACCACCCATTGGTGGTACTTCAACCATTAATTTAAATTAGAAGGCCCCGTGGCCATCTTCTTTTCAGATGCCTCTGAGGATTATCAGGGATCGTTAAGGATGAAATATTAAGAATTAATGGGTTAGAATGGTTAAGGAGTTTGGAATGAAAAGACACATATCTGTTTTGGGCCAAATCTGCAACGAA
>NW_027110126.1:1523888-1527311 GCF_000696795.3 Halyomorpha halys
ATTTTCAGCCATAGGAGCTTTCTTACTGGTACTAAAGTCCATAATTATTAGCAATAACTTTAAACCCTTCTAATCACCTAGTCCTAGAGGTCGTAGATATCTCAGCGTGCTAAGCAATAAACGTAAAAGCATTATTACGTATATGAAAGCATATCCGTATCAGAACCTAAGGTTCGAATAGAGCTTGTGCGGTTTGACTTTTATTTCATGGTGTATAAATCTCGTCTATCCCACTCTGGCTAGAATAGGTTACTGAACAGTCGATACCCCGTATTTCTTGCCCAGTGAACGTAAAGACGTTAAACCCCTCCCCCCCCCAAAAAAAAAAATAAAAAAACACATGTATATACATGGCTTGTTTTATTCTTTCACAAATGTTCAATAATAGGTCCGTTTAAGTTCGAAATGGGGCTGTTACACTGCATTACATCTTTCGACAGTAAAAATTTTGAACTACATATTTTTATGTACTTTTTGAGCCTGGAATCGATTATCAGCCAATTTGTCCCAAATCGTTTAGATATTTCTACCCACAGGAGGGTATTATTTTAATGCCCCGATAGAGATAGGGCGAAAACAGTAACCAGTGAGCAGGGTACTCTCCTCTAGTTCTCCTGTTACCTTAGCCCTTCCACCTCCAAAGTGATTAGGGAAAGATCGAATAATTAGGCTAAAGCTTCTCTTTCTTAGGGTAGCAAGTTGATATTTAATGAAAAGCTTAGCTTAACAATAACAGTAATAAAACCTTAACAATTTGGAGTTTTGATAGTGAAGAATACAACCGTGTTAATAAAGAAGTAAATGGAAATAGTAATGGAATTTTTAACAGGTATTTCAATCTAAAAGGCCGCGACCATATTAGTGTGTTCAGAGAGAATAACGCCATGTAGTAAATACCTGTAATATTAAGTAACGTTTATTTTTCAATGTGCTTGGCTAATTCGGCTCGTGGTTAAGGCAGTCTTATCTTACCTCTCTAGCAAAGAGGCTTCATGACTGTCCATCTTCAGTATTATTATTAATCTTTATTTTGCTTCCAGAGTGTACTGTTTATTCATTGGAAGGTATACTAGTGAGGTATTTTCAGCCATAGGAGCTTTCTTACTGGTACTAGTTGCTGCCCCTAGGTTTCAAAAAACTATTTGTTTTTGATCGAACACGAAGAATTCATTATTATAAGTATAGATATTTTTTTTAATTTACAACTATATAAAAAATACAATAAGTACATTTGATAAATTTATTATATTACTTTAAATACACAAACCAATTGAGTGGTCTAATAAATATAAATATACCTTAAGATTTTTAATCAAAGTTCTTATAAACTAACTTATTAGTTGGTAGTTCTTTTGTTTATGATTTGTATGTTAACTCACATTTGAAAAGATAAACGGAAGAACATGGTATGTAATATTTTATTGGAAATTAAAAAAGGGAATTTTGATTAGAAAAATATTTTTTTATACGTAGGGGTGTACATATATTTTCAAAACTTAAAATCGAAATAGTTATAACAGGTTGAAAAATTTAATTCCAGTCTGGTTAATAATAATAATAATAATAATGAAGGCCTAACAAACCCGAAGGTTCGATGCCGATAAAACTAAACGCTCTTAACATACATCCTTTCAGTGATGTCCCTCCAAACCCAATTCTCCTAAATCAGTTTTAACGTAATCCTCCCATCTACGTTTCGGTCCACCCCTCGGACGTTTACTGGTTAGTTCAGTGTTTATTAACATTTTAGGGAACCGCTCGTTACTAAGCCCTACAACCCTACACGCCCATCTTATACGATGCAATGATATAACTTGAATTAAACTTACCGGGTGTAGGTCCCTTAATTCAGTGTTCTGTAGTCTTGTATAGTATACTTTTTAGTTCACAAAATACCAAAAAGCCTTCATAAAAGGAATATCAAATCATTTAATACAATTGGTTTCCTCATAGTTCTTCAATTATTGAAATTTTTCAGGTTTTTGATCAGAGAAGATTAGTTTAATGTAGGTTTGCATACATGTTAAGAGTGTTTAGGGAGTTTAATTTGATTCAAACAAGTTTAGATAAGCTGTATATGTATTAATATTATCAACAAAACAATAAAATTGATAATTGCAGGATTTGGGTGTTTTACAAACATTTGATTTTCTTTTACTGCACGATTTTGTACATTTCGGCTTTTTTACAGCATGTTTTTTGATTTTATACTCCAAAAATATCCAGTCTCTAGTCTACACCAACAGCTGTTAGCACCTACTTCATTTGTTTTTCATCCAAGCACAATTATAAACAAACCTATTATTTTTTTCTTTTACATTGTTTTTTAATTTATAAAACATATCTCAAATTATTGGTCCTTTGTAAACATTAATTAATTATTTGAGTAATTATTTGGAGAACAAACATCCAGAAATGTTTGAGGTTGGTTAGAAAAGGCAAATTGGCAAAACACGTAATTTAAAATCGAATGTATTTACTTTCAAGCTATTTATATTTCCGCGAAATGACCAATCAACCATTCGAAAGATTAATATGAATGTAATTTATTCAGCGTTACCAAAGTAATAAGAGGAAATAATATTAAATTATGTTGTTTCTGATAATATTCGAAACTGCACGACAACCAAGAAGTTTACTTTATGAATTTATAAATAATTACTATAATAAAGCAGTTATAAATGAACTCCACTCACTGTTGTATATTAATATACAATAAAATATTCATTATAATAAGTGCTGTTATAATTTAATTTCAGGTATACAAGCCCGCTACTTCCAAATAAACCAATGTAGGCATGTCCGATTACAGTTTGTTAATTAAATCACTTTTAATATTATTGTCACAGTGATTTGTAAAGTTCGATGAATTCCTGTTTTTTGAAATAATTTAACAGAGAGATGTGCAAAATAAAAGAAATAACATTGAGGAGAGCAATGCTTTTCATCGATACATCTAAAAATAGGAATATCTAAGCCGTAAGAAATTGTGCACTGACCGTTCCCTAGCAACCAAGAACACACCTGTTTTGTACTCTGGCCGAACCGCTGATAGAAATTCTTCCCTCCAACTAATTATATTAAGTTCAATGTATTAAAAATGCACAAGAGGCTTACTTGGAATTACCATATAAGACTGAAACGAGAACAAACTGCTCGTCGATTGCGATTGCTTCAACATCTACTTGACAAACGCTATAAAGTTCCCATTTACTACAAAAAAACTATTATATACTATGTTAATCAGACCAATTTGGACATACGGAATTGAGATTTGGGGCTCTATCAAATCATCAAATTCCTCCCGTATCCAATCCTTACAATCCATAATCCTCCGTAAAATCCTTGTGTTACGTCACAAATAAACGCATCCCTTTCTTTGCAGATTTGGCCCGAAATAGATTCACGAAATAGACCCATCCT
>NW_027110126.1:1528341-1529225 GCF_000696795.3 Halyomorpha halys
GATGTAGTCCAAGGTAGGTTCTGTTCGACAGGGGTAATATCAACATTATTAAAGGAGACTGTAGGGCATTCGGTAGGTTTACGACGAAGGGTAAAGGTGATTTGATGGGATTTGTTGGAATTTATTTTAATCCTCCAATTACGACACCATTCTTCGAAGGCTGTGATATGGGATTGGAGAGTTTGGGATGCAATCAAAGTGTTATTATTAACAGCGAGCACACATGTGTCATCAGCATAAGTGGTTAAGGTGGTGTTAGGTTTGAACGTCAGCTGAATAGACGGTGTAGTCCCGGCCTCACTAAAACACCAATTTAGTGGCGGTTCTGAGTCACTTTTGAAACATTTACTTAAAGCAGGAAAAGGAGACTTAAGTGTTTTGGTCTCCTCTTGATATATTGTGTTTTACATCGATCAATATACTCACGGCGGGTTCACACCGTTTTGTATTCAATTTAATGCACTTTTTAAACATTGCTAGATTACATGGATGAGGACAAACTGCCAATAGATTTGTGCAGATTAGAGAATGAACTCAGTTGTGATATTTTTTTTTTTCAGAATGAATTATCATCAACTAATCGCTCTCAATGGTGAATGTATGGCCTTACTGTAAGAAATTGGCTTTGAAAATATAATACATGGAGCTATAGAGATAAAAAAAAATGATGAATCAATACACAAAACATTATTATAATTAAATAATATAACATAAAGGCAAATAATATAATTTCTACTTGTAATCAACATAAAGGAATATTGCCAAGTATAAAGAATTGCAGGTGATATGCGGATCTGCACGAAAATTATAGAATTATGACAGGTTTTTGTAACTTTCGTCCCACTTAGTCCGAGAGCTCGTGAGAAAAATGGACATTATTTGAA
>NW_027110126.1:1530501-1537571 GCF_000696795.3 Halyomorpha halys
AACACAAAAAATAAAATGAAACAAACTTAAGAGTAAATCAACATCAATCAGTACTAATGTCAACAGTATGTTGATTCACATACGAGAATCCTCTCACATCAATACCAGTTCCAGTAAAAGTTCAGTGGACTTCTAGTTATTTAACCGGCTTTTACATCGGATATCAAAACATACGATGGAGCATACAGTACACACTCCTCATGCTAACGTTGACAAAATGATATAGTCTTTTTTCTTTATTGGTTTTGAATATTTAAAATAATTTTTGAGATACGTGTATTTTTGTTTCCCATTACTCCAAAACAGAACCTCCACGAGACACTTAACACAAAAATAATAAATGTATGAAAAATAATGAGAATGTAATATTATAATATGATTCTTCAGTTTTGAGACCATTCTTCAATGGATAATATGTGTGTCTGTATAGTACAAGAGCCGAGAAGAAAAAAAGGCAGTTATCTCACCCCAATTTTCGATTACTTTATTGAAAACTAGGTATAATTACTAATCAAAATTGATGAGTCTGCCAAGTATAGGTAGGGGGAATAAAAAATGGCGGCTGTTTCGAAACCTTATTTTTTCATTCGGAGCTCTATATCTTATAAACTACCAACAACACTAGAAAATCTAAGAGAACATTATTTAAAGAAGAGTAAATTTGCTGAAATATTAGCCCTAAAAGAACTATTTACGTTCAATAGTATTCGAGATATAGCTTTTTTAAAAGCAATATTTCTTAAATATCTACAGAAAGATTAGTAGTTAGTTAATTTATTTTGAGAAATCTATTTCTCAAGAACTATGTGACGTACAGATGTCTATTAGCACTCATATTAAAGTTGGTTTAATGGACTATAAAGAAGTTTATGACCTTTACCTTCGTAGAAATAGTAGTTTTCATGATATTTGCTAAAATAAATTGATTTATAGTTGTTCGGACAATAAGTTTGATTTATGAAAACCTTCATTTCAGAAACCATTGGACGTACAGATGTCTGCAAGCGCTCAAATTAAAGCTAGTTAAATTTACTAAAAAAACAGTTAATTATGTTTATCTTTGTAGGAGTAGTTTTTATGATATATGACAAAATAAACTCACAAAATGTTAATTTCTAGTTGTTCGTATAAAATGTTGGAGTTTTGAAAAAATATCAATCTCTAGATTGACGCACATATGTCTGCCAAAACTCAAAATAAAGGAAATTTAACTTACTATAAAGTAGTTTATGACACTTATCTTCGTAGGGGTAGTAGTTTTTATGATATTCACATATGAATGTATATTTGGCATATGAAAATTTGTCCAAACAACTATAAATCAATTTATTTTACTTTCGTGTAAACTATTACTCCTGCGAAGATAAACATCATAAACTACTTTATAGATTAGTAAACTAGCTTTGCATTGAATCGTCAATCGTTATGCCTCGACTTCAAGACTGTTGGATGTAAAGTAGTGTAGTAAGAGTGCACCGTGTACTAATGAGGGTCTGAGTATTACTTTATATATCAGTTGTCTGAATCTGAGTGACAACCCTTAGATAGGTTTATCATATGCAGAGAAGACAGCAACTATTTAAATAAGTATTGTACTAGAACGTATTGAGGATGGAAATTATATCAATCCTAAATGTTGCAAAAAGTTCCAAGTAAAAGGTATCCTTCAAAAGATCATCAAAAGCACAGCTTAATAGGAGCAGAAAGCAGAAAAGATGCATTCGATATTGAATCTTTTTAATATAGAAGGACTTATAAAGTAAGGTAAGATTTACCATTCCCTATAACTAAGTTAAAACGGACATCTTGTTACAGGCCATGTGAAAGGAGTGGTTAGAAAATTATTTATCTTCCTTGTTCTCAGGAATTATATCAGATACAGATATATTGTTCCGATCCATTCCTAATCCATTGGGAGTATTGTAAAAGATTTTCTTATAAAAAAAAATCAAAACTAACTCCCATAATATATTATTGATATATTGCTACTTTTGTTGAATAGTGACGCACTACACAAGCGAAAAGTTTAGATTTTATTTTGAATTGGACGTATTCCAGAGACAATACCGCAGATTGGGAATACTTTCACTATTGGGATACGCCTACAGAGTGTCCTAAAGCCAGAAAGGTACTCACAAAATTAACTCCAGACTATGCTACAATCTGTGGATAAGATCAAAAACAAAATAATATAAAAAATTAACAATGTGCCACTAATCAAGCAAAGCAATGATATATGCAATACACAATTTTATTTTCAGAAAAAGACTCTCCATACATCATAAAAAATAATTAATACTGAGACAACTGGTAAATATCAAGGAGCAAATAAAATTGTAGGAAGGTGGAATGCAACTGGGGTGAACCAGCTGTTTCGTTGATTGAATGCATATATGATGAAGCACGAGGATAATTATTTCTTCATGATAAAAATAAAATTTAAAAAAATACAATAATAATTGTGTGTGGTTTTGAGATAAAAATAAATTAATTAAAAATATTTCGAAATTTCACATAATTTTAATGATTAACCAGATTCCGAACAAATCATTTCGTGTTGCTGTCTCCTATTATGAATGGATTTTCCAAATTAATGTTTACTAATACTTAGCAATGTCATAATAATGTCCGAAAGGCTGGAGATGTGGGTAGGTAAAGTGTAAACTATTACTTAGGATAGGGCCGGGAACTCGAACTCGCAACTTTTGGGTTGACAGAGGGGTGCATTTCTACGCTGCTACCGTTACACCCTGGAGTCAATCCAGTGTTCAATAAATAATTAATGGAATAAATAATATTAAAACACTTATGTATTTATTAATAAATTAATTTAATATAAAAACATAAAATAACTAATATTAAAACCCTCATTTATCAAGGAATGAATTAATTTTAATGTAGCTTAGTATTTATATTTTATAGTATACATTATTTAATGTACCTATTAAATATTTAGCATTTATTATTTAATTAATTATAATTATTAGTAGAATAAATAATTATTCACAGCTGAACCAAAAATTAGGCCCCAATGCCTTACCCAAAAACTATTTGCATCAGTACACTTAATCGCAGTCTAAAACACTCAAATAAAAATATATTATTAGTCTTAGTATAATACAAAATAAAAAACACCATTAGAGCCAAGTGACTTTTCTAATGGTTAATGAACTGTGTCAGATTCATGAACAAAATTATTCATTTGAATGTTGCACAATTAGAACATAAAATTAAATTTAAGAGAATAAAATGCGACTTCTTTAATTTGTTGAGATAAAAAGGAAGATTACTAAATGAAAGCTCACTGCTTCTGAGCTCAAAAGATTTTTTTTTAAGACACTCCAGAGAACGGCACGCCTCAACAGGACAAAAAAAAGAGGAGAATTCCTTTTGAGGTTCAACTAATCCTTCTTTTTTTCTTTATAAGAGATAGCACTAATTAAATGTTTGTCACCTCTATTATCTGAAGGATTACCTCATAAATGGTGCACCAAAATATGATGTCGATGTTATAAAATTAATAAATTTTATGTCTAATCGTATTGAATATTATGGGAGAATAATTCAATTTGTTTAGTTTATTAATCTAAATGAATTCGGTAAATACGTATTTACATAAGTTATTCTTTTTTTAACAAACCTTGAACACGATCTAACCTTTTATGTATTGATCTCACACCATAAATAATATTTAATTAGTCTTGGTTTTAGGTTCATAATTAAAAAAACAATTTTAATATAATTAATTAATTATTGCCACAGACAACAATTGATCCACTTTTACTCTCAACTATTTATTTCAAAACATCTCTAACGTTTTGGCCCTTAGAGTATTCTCAAAGAGACAACGCATAAAATATCTTTTCATATTATTATTATATTATTTCCTCATACAATACTAATGTTTTTTGAAAATACCTTAATCATTGATGTCATATATCCTGTAAAAAGTCCCTATTGCAGGCTAATTGCCCATGTCATATATTTAAAACAACATAAATATTAAAAGCCTACAATAGAGCCATTTTAAAGGACATATGACATCAATAATTATGGTATATTAAAAAAAAAGTTTGTGTGAGGAAATAATGTAATAATATTATGAAAAAAAATTTTATAGATTGTCTCTTTGAGAATGGTCTAAGGGTCGAAACGTTGGAGATGTCTTAAAATAAATAGTTGAGAGTAAAAGTGGATCAATTGTTGTTTGTGTTAATAATAAAATAAACCACTCAAACAATCAGTATAATAAAACATTAATTTATGTTAATTACCTAAATGGTTTAAAAACGTAAAAATTACTTTAAGTTCCGATTAGTTTGGTATTGCTGCTGCGTTTAAGGCTGTAACATAGGTTTTTTTTTTATAACTGTATTAAAACTAAAAAACGGTTTTGGTGCGGCGTATCATTTACTTTCCTGTTATAATTTTCCAAATGAACCTTTGAGTTGACAATGGAAGTGTTCAGTAGTAAAAAATGATAACTGAATAATTGGCAACCTTCGTTTTTTAAGGTTTATTTCATAAATTATTAGAAGAATGTTTAGGAAATTGGTTTTCTTTAGAGAACAATGTTGATTTTAAGTTATATTAAGGAAATGCTGGTTGAAGACAAAATATGGTAATTAAAAAACATTTTGAAAGTTTACCATTTTTTAGCTACCATGTTTTATGACCGAACGTAAAACATGGTAAATCTATAGCAAAATTACAAAAATAAAAAATATATATATATATATGAACAGCTGACCGTATAATTGAAAATATGAATAAGATGCTGAGGGTTGAGGTCAAAAAAGAACAAAATAGTTTTCAACTATTTATTTTCAGAAGTTTCGCTCAACTTTTCAGGGCTTCATCAAAGCTAAAAAGGTAAATTATTAACCCTACCTTGATTTACTTATTTTTTTTATTACTTTTATTATCTTATTGTTGTAATGTTCTTAGTTTTTTTGTTTTTATTTTGCATAATAGTATTATTTTAACCCTGACGAAGCCCTGCTAAAATGGGGTGAAACGTCGAACAATAAATAGTTGAAAACTATTTTGTTCTTTTTTTACCACAACCCTGACCATCTTCTTCATATTTTCAAAAATAAAATAGTTTAATTTAACATACATTTAATACTAAATTGTAGTACTCGTAGAACCAATACTGAAAACACTAAAAGTTATTTTATGGATTTAATCATCCTGTAAACTATATATATAGTTTAGGTTAAGTGCAATTAAAAAAATCAATATTTTATAACTATAGTGAAAAGCAAACGTTATCAAGTACCGCAACTGGCATGCGCCCATCAGTCATTCTCATGTTAGGGCAGATCTTTTATTTATGGGATTTTTATCATTCTTCACTAACTTCTTCGGCTTTCCATGGTAAATATTTTTTTTTTCAAAATTTTGGCTTTCCAATGATATATAATACGTCTAGATTAATACTCTTATTTCCAGAATGTGTTTTGAACCTGGAGACAATAGTTTTATTCTTACCTCCAGAAGTTAAAATCGAATTCTTTAATAATTTATATTTATTTATTTTCGCTACTAATAAAAATGTGAAATGATTATATATCTCAAATATAAAAGATCAAAGGTACTACAGACGAAGATTTTTTTAAAAAAATCGTCATTAAGGCCCTGTTAAATTATTTCAAATGAAGATAAGACCTTGCTGATAATAAAGATAGTTTAGTTGTTCATTGATATTCCGAGTTTAATTAAAATTTTTAGAGCTGCTCAAGAAATCCGAAAATATGCCTTTTTCGGATTTCTTGAGCAGCAGAAATCCGAAAAAGGCATATGCCTGCCTTAACATGTAATTTCAGTTTCATAGGACATTTCGTTGTTGAGCTAGGCACCCACATACAACTTTGTGAGGGTTGGTAATTTGAGCTCATAGGACCTCTTTTCCACGATCGCAATACTTACTAGATATTCCATACATACGTAAAGGTAAAATAAAAGCAAATGCTATGATGCGATTTATATGTACCTACTTATAAATTATTAAAATATTAATTTTATAAAAAGTGATGGTTAAGATACAAACCATCCTTATGTTACATTGAATAGTATAGCCCCCTATCATTATTTCCTTTTTTTTTTCTAACATTCAAATATTTTGACAAAATTTTTAATATTGAACTAAAATTTTTTTTTTACAATACAAATGTAGTATTGTATTGTATATAATTTAAGATATATTTAGTTTTGACAATAGATATGCAGTATATCAAAACAATTTAATATGGAAATCAAATATACATTCTGTAAACTCAATCAAAATACTACAGAAATATTAAATATATGAATAGATAAAGATGCAATGTGTCATTTTAGAAAAAAATGTTTGAAAAGACCATAAAAAAAATAATTAAAAAGTTTTCAGAAATTAAAAATATACTGTTTTAGAGAAGAATAGGGATAAATAAATTTTAAATATATTTTTGTCTCAAAATTATATGTTTTTAACATACCACCTTAAGTGTAACATGACCCATGTCTTCAATTACAAAACCCTATACACCGCCTTTTGACTAGACTTTCTACCATATCTAGACCAGCATAGAGCTTTGCATCCATGGTTGTTTATTCCAGCGCTCATACGGTCCTGCTAAATTGTTGTTCACTAACCGTTCATAACAGAGGATTATAGCGTTATAATTAGGGAGAGGTTATAGCAATACAAGCCTTTGAGCTACCGGTTCATTGATTCTACACAAATGATTCATTCTGAAAGCTCATATTTTATATTGAAAATCACATAAAGATAACTACGATGGTTAGTTTTTAACACGTAAAAACACGAAATAATTTGAAAACTTGACAACTGTCCGGTTGTATGTGAAAATAAGTAAACAGAAAATATCTGCGTGATATCCCGGCACCTAAAAAAATCGACTAAATTGTGTACTATTTATTGAAATAATCAATTGTATATTATAGGTCTAATGTGAAAAAAGAATTTTATAAAAACGGCTATTTATAATAAAAGAGAAGAAGTATTTTTAATAAGTAAATAAAATTTACATTGTGCCTAAAAGGTAAACAAAAATTCTCCAAAAATT
>NW_027110126.1:1538319-1538776 GCF_000696795.3 Halyomorpha halys
CATTATATTATTCTGTATTCTGTAACCATATAAAAAATAAAGAGGTTTGAAAAAAAAAAAATGTCTTCCGTGTACCAATGGTAGAAAAAGGATACCAACTTCTACTAACATATTCCATGTACCCTTATTTCCTTTTCCTTATTAATGGAGGGTACGAAAAAAAAAAAAACATGTCTTCCGTGAGATCGCCCTAGAAGGTGGCACACTGCCCCTCGATCGACGGATTCGGCCCCTTTTTTATAAAAAAAGTTTTTAGTGACCACCGTATAATATTTTTTTTACATTCCCGAAATAATAAAAAGATATTTTTAAAATATAATCAGAGGAATCAAAATATGTCATATTTTTTCTTTCTTTTTTTTCAAACGCAGAATACAGAATAATATAATGCAATACATTATATTATTCTGTATTCTGTAACCATATAAAAAATAAAGAGGTTTGAAAAAAAAAAAAT
>NW_027110126.1:1539376-1545619 GCF_000696795.3 Halyomorpha halys
CCTCGATCGACGGATTCGGCCCCTACAGTCTGAACCCAACTGAATAATTAAATAAATAGCCAGGAGAGCGGTCTCCCCCCACTAATAAACAATACGGTGCTATAAACCTAAGTTCTACCTCCGCCCATAGCGGACCATTCTTAACTCCTTAAAATGCCTTCGATACAAATGTATTTGTCCGGATATAGGTATTTGTATTGTATATATATACATATAACATTTCATTTTTTTTAATAATAATTAAAATGGGTCGTAAAAATAGAGTGTAACTGATGTAAAACGCATTTAATTACACTTATACACTTTGAGCAATTGTAGAAAAAAATGAACAGTTGTATAACTAGTAGGTCTTTGCAACCTGGGAACTGCAGCGGTGCATAGTGGAAGAAAGTGAGTAAAAAATAAAGCCTCCAAAATGAAATGTGCCTAATCATATTGATGAGTGTGGTTTCGTGCACTTACCTATACCTTAATAAGAGGTCACCTTAATTAGTCCTTCCATCAAACAATATTTGTGATCCGTAGATCAAATCTTCAGACGTCATTTCAGCATTCGGAAAAAGTGAGTTTTTACAGGTTGTTGTTATTTTGTTTTAAACTATCCAAAAAAAAAAATACTTCGGTTAAATATTTTATTATTTATAAAAAAAGGTCAATGCCAGCGAAAGATAGTGCACATATTTTAGATTTTAATAGTAGGTTTGTTTCTTGCAATATTTTATTTTCTAAATTTCTACGTCTACTTCCAATTTATTACAGGAAAAATTCTGTATATTCTCCTAACTGAGGCCATCTACCGTCAATAGAAATCGTTTTAGTCTGCATTTCATAATAAATTAAATTTTCAATTTGATCTCTATTTATTTTTGTGTCAAAGTAATTTACAAGTTATACAAGCGAGGAAACATCTTTGCATTTAACTTATTACAGAGTTCCACGAAAAAAAATTTTCCTCTGCACCGATAAATATACCCCATGAAGTAAATAAGAAAAGTTTTAACTTTTCCTGCTAACGAGGGACTGAAAAAAAATGAAATAAAATAAGAGAGAGAGTTCAGTCACTCAACAAGTCATGCTGTTTCCGTTTTAAGCGATTTTTTTTTCCAGACTACTGCTCTGCTCGCTATTAGAAAATACTTTAAAGGTATAGAAAAAAATACATTACTAATATTAATTTTTGCTAGAGGTCTATGGTTTAGAACACACGGTTATCGTGAGGGGTTTTAATTTCTATGTATTAACCCCCCCCCAATGTAATTATTTTTGGCGTTATGACCTCTTCTAGAGAGATTTTAACCACATCACCGTATATCAATCAATATTCGTTATTTTTGAGGTAAGATTAGGAAGGCTTCAACGGAGGGCAGGATTATACACTTTACCTCTTACATGCGGTGTTACCCAGTGATCAGTCTTATTTTCGATCCCCTTTTCCATCTACACAGTAGGACACAACTATAGAAAAGCGACCATTGCTGCATATTCAGAAGATATTGCCATCTATAGCAGCAGTGTCAGAGCCGTTACAGCCCTGGGCCACGCCGAAACTGTATGTGATGATACCACACAGGAACTTCGGAACATTAACATCGACGTAAATCCGATTAAGACCGGTTGTGTGATATTTTTCTGTGCAAAAAAAGAAAAAGTTCACAATACCTATCTCTTTCCGATTGGAGGACACCACACTAGCAACATCGAACTCAATAGTTTATCTAAGGATCAAAGCCATCTTACCCTATCAATTCACATCTACAATAAAGTAAGACAGGTAAGACGAAAAACACACTGCCTCCATCACCTACTAGTGGTGAGGTCTACATCACTGAGGAAGACTAAACCACCACAGCTTCACGAGATCTTCAATCTACCGACTGTGCCCGAGTTTGTACAACCGAGACACATCAAGTTCTTCGACTCGCAGACATCAACCCTCTGTTCCAGACAACACCCTCTGCAGCTCCTATCAGGTGGCAACAGTAACACCAGCGACTAATCACAACCAGTGCAACTGAAACATTTTTTTAATCCTAGTTTTTTAATTTTAGTTATAGTGCTATCAAAACCCTTAAGTGTGCCCCAATACTTTTGACTCAAGACCACGTAGCAATAAAATAGGAGAATGATTAGATCTTTATACTTATATGTATATATTTATCAATTTTCTGTTATTTCGGATTATAGGGGTTCTGAAAAAAATTAAAAGGCAGGAGTATAATAAAATAAATTAATTTAATTTACAAATAGTTTACTCTGTATTTTTCAATCTGTTTAAGAACAAATTATATTCACCCATATAAATTTTAAAAACCCAAAATTGCGAAATGTAGCATCACCAAAATTTATTGGTTACCTACCAAATTATTTAGAGGAATGTTATTTTAAAGTAAAGATAAGATACAATAACAAGTTGATTATAATATTATTTTTTGGAATTATTACATTTTTCAATCTTTATTTTTATTTATTGATATTTACAACTGTATAAAAAATACAACAAGTAAATTTGATCATAATGACATAATGATATGATACAGGATGTAGAGAAACTACCCAGTAGTAGAACTCTAAAAAGAAATGTTTTTTTTTTTGCAATCTAAAATCTTAATATACTACGATTGAAGATTGATAGCTACGAAAGAAACACCTAAACAAATAATAGATCCCTTAGATTATTATTTAGATTTAACTTAGAAAAAAAGGTACACCAACAGCTTGCATTAACCATTAGGGAATTTGAATCCTTTCAAGCTTCTTCAAATATTTACGCATAATTCCAAGAGTTTTGCAAGGAAATTATTGGAGCTATCGATGTGTACTCAGGCCAATCTGATTAATTATTGACCAAACATTCAACCTTTTCAACCTTTAAGATAGGGTTGAACTCGACTAACAAAGTAAAATTAGTTTTAGGCAGAGATATGAAGCCAACTCTAGTTGATAGGTTTGGCATAATATCTTCTGATTAGAAAATTATTATAAAAAATTATAATATCAATATAAAAAATATTATGAACAACTTTATTGGCATAGTTTCATTAGCGGGCTTTATTATTTAAATTATAATATTATTCAGATAGAATAAGGGAAAAACTCTGATGTACATTAAACTCACATTTTTGTTAAAATAAAAGTGATAATTCTAATTAAATCTTTGTTACATTTCTACTTTTGAACACTTCTGTCCTAACCCCAGTCACTAAATAAAAACTAGTTTTAATGGTATAACTACCGGATTTTCTAGCACAAATTTACTTAAAATTCTGCTTTTCTCAGTACTTTTTATCTCTTATAATCATGTTGGGATTTTATATATCTTATTATTATATAATTCCTGAAAAACACTATAGATTCGTGATTTTTTCTTTACGAATACATTTTGCATCCTCATTAACTTACTTTGGTTTAGAATTATAATTCAACTCCTTTTAAAAAAAAAAAAAAAAAAAAAGTAAAAGCTCCAGAATTTTAAATAAACATTTATATAGGTATCCGAGTGTAGTCTAATTGAAAATATTTTTTATGAAGTGAAAATAGAAGTGTAGTTCGAAAATAATATATATAACATTTAAAATAATTGAGTTTAATTTATAATTGTATAATATTATAAATAATGTTATACAAATCAACTCATGTCAATATTTGATATGATATTCATTTCCAGTTACATGTATAGTTGATTTAACCAAATTAAAATTCTTGTTTTATTCTTTGTGTTGTATTCGATTTATGAACATCAAGTATTTGATATATTTTCCGACAGTTGTATAAAACAAATTCATATTCATATTTGCTTTAGGTTTGAATGTCAAAGAGCCATTTAACATCGATAAACGGGGAAATAAATTTTTGCCAGCCGTGCTAAAAAAAATCCTAAATTATATTTGTACAGCTGAATGGAAATTATATTTTTATTACATCGGTAGGAAAAAATGTACACAAAAGCACTCCTAAATATGAAGAAAAAAAAATGAAAATAGGACATTCTAATGCATGCAATTTCCTAATAGCCGTTACAGTTGATAATGATTGGTACAACTGGAAGACTGTTTTTTAAAAGTAAATTTTATTCTGTGTCACCTAGTACCGTAAGCACAATTCATTCATCTTCATTGCAGATCCTTAATAAACGTAAATAGCTCTAAGAACTCTGTCGAGGGAACTCAAGTCTTTCTCACAGAATTGTTACGGTATCAAAGTAAAGGTCCTAGATCTAGCTTATATACGCTTTGTAATTTACCTCTTTGTCGTCAGTATTTTCTGACCCCGTCTTAACACCAGTTGTCTTTCTGACTTGGTTATTTTAGACTTTAAGTGTTTAGTTTGCTCCAAATGTACCATAAACTCTTTTTTGAAAAAGACTTTGTAGTCTTATATATATTTAAACCATTAGTATTTATGTTAATGTATGAAATATATATTGTATATAAGGTTGATAATTAAGGAGGTAAATACAGGAACATATTGTGTTGAAATGAAGATTAAGTAGAGGCTTTAGGAACGGAGGTGAGTAAGGAATTCTGAAATGAGGTATCACGAACTCTAAAGGATTTTCAAAGAGAAAGGTTACACAAGTTTGTGGGCTGGAATCTGGAATTTGAAGGTGAACAGAGGAATGCGAAGTGAGCAAATGAAGAATTTGAGATTATGAAAGAGAAAAAAGTTATTCGGTTCCTTTGGCTGTTTGGTTTTATGGATGAAATAAGAAAGCTATCAGACATACGAATCATGAAGAGGAAACTAATGAAACGATTTATTATCTTCTTCAGTATCATCTTATGTCTATTTAATATTCCATATACAATGCATTTATAATTAAAATGGGAGAAAATAATAGATGAAGCTAGGAGCTGACGGGGTTTCAAAGGATATAAAAAAAAAGTTTAGGCTTTTTTAAGGATAACAAATGGTTAAGAAAAATATGCTTATTTCACGATAGGTCAAAAATTATTCCAAAGTTTTTAACAGAAGTATGAAATTAAATAGGTAGCCTATTAAGGAAGGATATTATTCATAATGCTTTGAAGTGAAGTGGATGGATTTGGTTCTATTAAACATTAGTTGACAAGATGCTGATCTTGTAGAATCGAAAATATAATCACTATAGATATAAAAAAGTGTTGAATATCACGAGGAAGGAGAAGAAAGATGTTTGAGAACCAAGCGACAAAAATGGAGGAACCACCTTAAAACGTTACTCAGTATACCTATGAGAATATCTTTTGTTGTTTGGAAAAGAGAATTTTATTAATTGAATCAAGACTAGAATAGTGACATTCTTTAGATGTTTGAAAGATTGGAAGCTTTGAGTAATTTTAAACACTGTAGAATACTGAAAACGAAATTAAGATTTTAGAAACTTTTCTTTCAACATGATAGAAAATAGTTTTTTTGTGAAGCTACATTGAGCTATGGATTTACAAATCCTTTCAAATGTTTTTATATATTGGAGAGAATAGGAATAAAGTTTTTATTAATCTCACAAGAATTTGATCCGGACCACAGTTATTAATTCCGGGATTGTGAACAAAGGAAAATAAGCATCGAGGGGGGCATATTGAAGTGAAACTTCATTAGGCCCTCAAGGACAAACTGGCTTAGATCTGAAGAAAGGTGGAACGCTTCTCCTTTTCAATAAATAAAACAGTATAAAAAAATTTCATTTAATTAAGAAAGTTTTCCTGCAATCATATTCCATTTCCTAATCTTAAACTATTACAATAGTCCACAAACGTTAGAACAGATGATAGTTTCACATCTAACGTGCGAGAGTTTCACGTATCATGATGAAGCGTAGGACGTAGGGGCACCGGAATAATAATTACTGGTTTTAGAGCTAATAACAGGCATTTTTATTGAATTTTCCATCTGGGTTTCCTGGTTCTTGGATTCAGGGCTAGGGGATAAGACATTATGAAAAAAAATTGTCTATAAAGGGAAGAATGAAAGAACATTGGTATAATGATCTATGATTAAGATATAATATGATATAATGAAGTACAAAAACAAATACATATACTGCGAGCAGATAGTAAAATATCTATTTAAAAAAAGTCTGTTTGGGGTGCATGCTTCACAAAACTTTTACTTCCTATAAAAATTCCTTTTTTAGTAGGTGAAAATAAAGAATATCAACTTTGTTGTTTTATGGAAAATATAAAAATTTCTGCCAAAAATACAAGTTTAACAAATGTTCACGTTAAGTTTGACAAGTGTACACATAAATGCAATCGTAGGAGATCA
>NW_027110126.1:1546489-1547599 GCF_000696795.3 Halyomorpha halys
GATTGTATTTTCCTTCTGAAGGGGCTAATTTGATTTTGATAGAGAGGTAACTCGACTACTATCCATAATAAGTTAATCCCTTTTGAAAATAAGCTATTCATTTATATCCTATCGAGAAACATTGATGTTCAGAGTTAAGTAAAAAAAAAAAATAATCATCTCCTGGAGAGGAAGACTGAAGCCCCTGAAGCACTCTCCAGCCTATCTTACTCTTTGAGTAGGACCTTAATAAGAAGAACCCAAACAAATTAATAAATACTTGATCAAAAGAATTTATATACCTTAATAATAATAATAAAGTAATATCCAAAACAAAAATTTTCGAAATTTAGGATACATAATTAATTTTAAGGAAACTTATTTAGTGTGATAAAAATGTTTACGGAGTTTGAGGTATGATGATTAGTAACGACTTGTTTATATGCTGGGCCTAATCTTGATGGCCTAAAAATCTAATACAGGAATATGTTTATCCGCTTTATAGCTAATGCTCAGAGCTAAAAAGGTTGAAATATAAGATGAAATTGAGGAAAACAAGGAAAAAAAAGGTGTGAAAAGCTACTATTCAAAACATTACCAAATGAATTCCGATACGGAACCAAGGTCAATTAGGAATTGGGATAACCTGCTTGGAATCTCTAGGGATCTGTTCCTTCTCTGTCTGATTAACCTAGATCCTCTTAAAGGATCAGAATTCCTCGAGTTTATCGACTAGCAGGCCAGACATTCTTACTAAATATAGACCTAGATAGACATTATACATTTATATCTTAAGATCTTCACGGCAGTTATATATATAGTTTATAAGAACTGGTTTTATTTATTATACAACATTGTATTAAAATTAGATTTTTAAGCTGAATAAGCAAAAAAAAAGGGGGTTAACCGCATTCTGTTTTTGTCGGGAAAAAAAACTTAAAAATATACTCAACATGTAACGTATAAATCATAAATATTAATATTTTACTATTTATTTCTCGTTGAGTTCTCCATCAGAACTCAGTACACCCCTTAAGTTACAAATATTGGAAAGATGGCAGGCCAAGTGGGAAGAAAGTTCTCCGAGTAAATTAAAATATCAGTAAAACCATGGTCGACATCCTACCCCAA
>NW_027110126.1:1549979-1553910 GCF_000696795.3 Halyomorpha halys
ACTACCAAATACCACAACAAACAAACGGAGACAGTAAACGAAATTGTGTTTCCTAAAAGACACTTCTCCGACATCTAATGGATTCACACACAAATTAACAACTCTTTATCCCTCCATCGGATCAGAGATATTCAAAACCTTTTTTTATTTTTTTAAAATATTATAAGACATTATTTTGGACATCCGTGGCATAAAAAAAAACTCTGGGAAAAAATGGTGGAGTGAAAAAATAATTGAAACTTCTAGAAGGCACTTCTACACTATTCAATTTATTTTTACGTTTTCAGCCCTTTTAGTAAATTTGGAGGAGCTGTTCCTCTCTACAGCAAGATTTTTAAAAATACTAAAATTGCAACAAAAAAGTGGAGGTGTTAAAAAAAAATTTGTGACCCCTAAAAGGCATTTCAACACTAATTCAATTCACATTTAAATTTTTAACCCTCTTATTTGGTTTAGAAGGACTATTGATAAATACTAAAACCCCAACAAAAAATGTAGAGGTCGTATAAAAAAAAAGTCACTACTCAATTCGCATTCAACTTTTCAACCCTCTAACTCAATTTGAAGGAGTTGTAGAGGAGTGTAGATCTTATGCAATTCTAAAACCGCAACAAACACGGGGGAAGAAATAAAAAAAAATCAGACCTATAAAAGGCACTTTTCTAACTTCAAGTCAATTCAAATACTAATTAATCTTTCAGTATACAGATCTTTTCACTAAGCAAATAAATACCTAAAAGATTTACGAAATATATTATTTCCAGAGACCTTGTTGGTGATCGAGTTGAGAGTAGCTATTGATATCCTTAAATCGAAAATAAAAATGGAAACTTCATATAATAACTTTCGACAAATTAACATCACAGGAATATTCATAGACATGAAAAATATATTTTAAAAATGAAGTATCTTATTCTACACAAAAAGGATTGTACTTCAACCAGTTTAATTGGTTGAAACTTCTGCTTTAGCTATTCAAGAACAACCAACTTTCCACAACACCCAAAACTTACTTCTGGTCCTAAATAGAGGAATATTCCCAATTCAACTAAAACTTCGGACTCACAGTTAGGGCAAGTGTATATGTCAATAACTGGCGCACCTACCCTAACAGAATCATTTTGATGACGCTAGTAAAAGTCATTACTTATAAAAATGATCAGTTATGTACTTTATAAAATTTCAGTTAGCAGGATAAAACAAGTAAAATTAAGTTTTTAAAAGGAAGACAAGATGCTATCTATAATGATAATAATTAATAAAAAAATAATTGGGTTGAAAAATTACTATAAGGCCCCTTAATCAATGAACGACATCGTAATTACTTAAATATTTAGGACGATATTTTATGATGAGTCATTACCAATGGAAGTTGCAGGATGTTTATAAATATAAAAATGTGACCTCAGGAATCCAAAGATTACACCAAACTCTTAATTTGTTATTTCATTACTCTTAGTAATTTTTGAAAATATATATAAAACCTTAGCGTTAAAGACTGTAGAAGGAAATTATTTTATTACTTCATAAAGTAAATATTATTTTTAATTAGTTATAGTATAATTCAGGTGTGGGACGGCTCAATGGGTAAGCCGATGTGCAAACAACTTACAAGACCCGAACCAACTCCTACATTTGAATCCGACTGTGATAAACAATTACTTATTTGGTTACCGTAACCGTGAGTCAACCCTGTCGGTTCGGAAAATCCTCTTGAGTCCACCGAGGCTCTATAAACTAGTGGGTACTCTTTAATTGGGGAAAAATTTGATTATTGAGCGTGATCATGAACAAATCACCTCCGTAAGGTGTAAACAATCGTTCATCAAGAAACAGTAGTTCCTTATAAAATACGGATCCTCTAACCCTTCTTGGGTTGTTTTTTTTTATTTATTTTTTTTTCTATGATTCTTATTTTATTTTCTCTTCAACAACTTATTTTATTAAAACGTTATGTGTTAATATGTGTATACAACAATCGATAATCAGCACTCCTCAAATTCAGAAAATTTAAAAGAAAAGGTAATAGTTTGTATATTTTTTATTATTGTAATTTATTTTGTATAAATTTGTTCTAAACTTATTTCACTTTATTTATTTATTTTACTTAGTTTATTTAATTCTGTGGTAAATTTATATTTTATCATTATTTTTTTCTTTAGTTATTTTTTTATTATAAAGAATATATTAATTTAATCATACAACAAGGGGTATTCAGTTCGCTTGTAATTCAGCATTTTGCAATCTGATAATTTTATTTCATTCATTAACACATATAAATAATTTTTGTACTTTTGGGAAATTTAAATTTTTTTTTCTTTTTCAATTGATTTCCTAAAACCAGATATTTCATTACCTGGAATTTATCTGTTTATTTTCTGCTACTGAACTTATATATTTTTTTTAAATAAAAGTAATTATTAATAATACAATACAAAATATATAAATCCAATTCAAAATTCATTACGTAATTATTAACGATAAATGTAATTAATAATTAATAATCTCTTTAAAAAATAAATGAACCAAGAATATTCTTGGGATAGCAGAAAGATAGGTGTATCAATAGAAAAGAAAAAGGTAACAGATTTATTTGAAATTTCCTTTCTTTTTTACAAGAATGAAACAAAATTGCAGAATATGCAGAAAATAATTATGTATTATATGTAATAAAACACACTAGAAGTTTTTAACTTCAAAAATAAAATAAAGAAAAATATTATTGACGAATATCGCAATAAACAGTCTTAAATATCATTTGAACTGGTACAACTGTGGGACATTTTTTTCTACAACTCAACAATTTATTTACTTACAATAATTTTAATGGCTTTCTTTTTCTGTCGGACAATTCTTTATTTAGAGACCCATTTAATACTAAAATATATTGATACATAGGTAATACAAAAATAATTGCACATTATTACAATAAAAGTTATTATACATTTTAAACATAACTTTGTACACTTACTTAGACTGATGATGCTTTTATATAAATTATTGTTTAATAAAATTATTCAAAAACTATTTTAATTAAATATTGTTAATATTCACCTAAATGGGTGAAGAATTCCTGGAAAACCTATACCTGTAGCCAAGAGAGTCCATCAAGTGCCTTCATAGCACGTTGATGCCGGGTTTAAAAAACTAAAACAAATGCAGTAAACTAAAAACACCCAACTCCAGCAAAATCAAATGGATTGATTAATTTATAATATTAGTACATGGAAAACTTTTCAACAGTGTTTGAATTAATTGGAACTTGCTAAATACTTCTCGCTCAAAGGGGAAACTGAAATATATAGCTAACAACCACTTTTAAGTCAGACGGAATTAATATATAGAGAAAAACGAAGGTTATTCTTATTTTGCATTGAATTAAGCTTAATCTTTATTTATTTTTTTATGTTGAATTTCACTCTTCGTGTGTGCCTTACCTCACATTTTTTTATTCGAACTATAAATTTAATAAGGAATAAATAAATAAATAGATATTGAAATTCAAATTGGCTGTTTTAAAATTTGATGCTATTGAAATCACAATAATCTATGTTAACTTAAATAGTCCTAGGTGGTCAATTTCATTCACTAACAATAAATATCGTAGAATTTAGGCCAAAACGTTCAATATAAATTATCGATATATTTTTACATATATCATGAATTGGTTAGTTAATAAGTTTAAAAAGTGTAATACACAACTGAATAAATTCTGCAATAACATGAAAATCCGGGGTATCTGCTTATGACTTTCCAACAGCCACTTAGTTTGCCTTCACCTCCATCAGAGCTCGGGGATCACTAATAATAATAAAAATTATTACTAATTCGATTACTCGAACTAGTGGTCGAGATTGGAATAATTCAGGTCGTATCATGAACCATTCACCTAAAATTTTTATTGTTAGTTTCACGACATAATTATTAACTT
>NW_027110126.1:1554620-1556103 GCF_000696795.3 Halyomorpha halys
ATAAAAAAAATACCTAAAGAGCATAAATTATATTAAAATAGTGACGACCTTTCATTGTTGCTTACTACTATTTTTTTTATCTCTACTTGTTCAGTGCACAAGTTTAAAAAAAAAAAAAGACTTGTGACATCCTTAATTAAATAATGTATTAAACTTATATTATTATTCGTCATGCGTCCCCTTTAATAGCTTAAGACAGAAAATATTAGTCCCATTAGAATAATAATAATAATTAGAATAGAATAGTCATTCCCTAAGTCATTTCTAGCAGCAGAATATGTTATATTGAAATAGGAGATTAGGATCTTACAGTAGCTTAACAATCCTGACAGAGTTGTCTGATTGAGTAAGCTTTTGTAGTCATATTAAAAAAAAAAATAGTAGTAGGAAACAATAAAAAGTAAATATTTTGATGGAGCTATGATGATGATGCTAACTTTACTGATTTAGCTATGGTCCCGTCGTCAGTTATGATTGACTTTAAGTTTAAAAAAATGAAACATGGAAGATATTTCCACCACATCTTATGAAATATTATTTATTCGATTTTCTATAAATCACAGAAAAAATAAAAATTAAAAAAAGTTCAAAAACCTCTTGCAATACAAAACTAGTTCAAAAAGACCGTCCTTTTCATGATTCGAATTCCAGTTGAAGTTTGGCTGAATTAGAAGCTAGAGAACAAGAGATGCAATTGGACGAAAATTCGATCTGTAATCATAACGTTAGAGGTTATAGTTACTAAGGTGGAAGCTTGCACGTTTCGTCCACACAAATTGGTAATTTCTATCTCTCACGAACAATTTCACGGTTCTAATAAAAAGGATTTTCTAGCACAAAGGAGCTTGTCAGCAGGGAGGTAAAATTTATTTTCTAAGTAATTTATCCTTACCCTTCTTAGTACCTCTGATGCTATTAGTGATTCTGGGTTTGTACCACTAACTAAACAAGTTTATCTTCAAGTAGAACTAGCTCAATTTATTCTGCTCGAGTAACATCAGCCCCGTAACTAATTTAATATATCTATTATGAACTTAAAAATGAAGTTTTCGATTAAGTTCAATATTTCATAATATACCCCTCCGCCTCCAGTGGTGAAGTAGTCGGTATTTAAGAAAAACGCGATATCTATATATTTTTTTAAGGATATTATTTTATTTAATTTTGAATGATTTTTTTCTCAGATTAGTTAAAGCTATAATCCAAATTTTGCCTCATTTTCAAATTTGATGAGGTTTGAAACTTAAACTTACCGAAAATGAGTTGACCACCAAGCCAGATAACATTTTTTATTAATTAATGGTACAGAAATACAAAGTAAAGGCGAGTCCTTTATATTTTGCGTCCATTTTTACATTGTAAATCATATACAGCCATTTTATATGTCAAAACATCTAATTGGGAGAGGATCCCAGATGTGTCTCCTAGATTTCCATAAAACAGGTGAATCTAGGTTATTCTGGATACCCGAAAGAAAAAAAAC
>NW_027110126.1:1556654-1558491 GCF_000696795.3 Halyomorpha halys
AAAATTAAGTAAACTATAAATGATAATATACATAATTGGGGCAAAGAAATTATATATTGAAACGATTAAACAAAAAAAATGTTTCTCTCCCTTTTTTTACACGGATAGAGACCACAGAATTAATAATGGATATAATAAATACAAATGATACATAAAGACAATATACAAAATAAATAGTGGTACAGAGGTATGCGAATTATATAATAGAAAAATTAATAATAAAGTAATTAATGTAAGTACACTTAAGTAGAAAGTGACATATGAATATAAATTAAAAAGAAAGTATATAAATATAAAAGAAAAGGAAAGGATGATAAATATAAAATATAATTAAATTAAGTATGTGGATGACAATTTTGAAAATAAAACCAGAATTAGAGATATGACAGGAAACTGGGCTGTGAAATGCAGAACGTAGAGAAAAGAAGAATTATGGGGGTTTTATAGGGTTTTAAATGTGTCGGTATGTCAAAGAGATACATTCATTATCGACTTTATGATTGACGGAATTCTCTGTTAAATTTATCTGAATGGACTCCGAGATAAGGTGTTTTTAATGGTTGGGGACAGTGACAAGAATTGAAGTATTATCAAAGTTAAAAGCATGATTGAGGTACAAAGCGAGTTCTGACAATTTTGGGGCAAATCGTTTGCAGGAGCTAAAAGAATTTTTGTGCTGAGGAATGCGGTCTTTACTTCAAGCCAAGACGTTGGGTAGGAATAGTGGATCGTAAGGATTTTAGTATATTGTCAGAAAGAATGGGGATATACTGATGGGACCTGCACTGAAAAGAAGGTGGAGTGGGTTGAGAAGAGTTGGGAATAGGAGGAACTGGAGTAACACGGTTAACGTAAGGTGGAGTGGGTTGAGAAGAGTTGGGAATAGGAGGAACTGGAGGAACTGGAGTAACACGGTTAACGTAAGTATCAAGGAATTAGTTTGTCACTTTAAGAGGGAAATTGTTGTTGAATAGGATCTGCTTAATACGTTGTGTGTTGGTCTGGTGATATTGAGGATCAGGAAGAGAAAGGGGTCAGTGGATAAGGTTCTAAGCAAAATTGATAATTTTGAAATAAGGGTGTTGAGAAAAAAGTTGAGGAGTTTGCTACCATAGGTAGGTTTGGTATACCAATCAGTGGATAAGCATTTCTTATAATAAGTAGGTCAAGAAAAGGGAGGAGATGGTCAAATTCACATTCAACAGTAAACCGAAGACGAGGGTGTTAGAAGTTAAATACGGATAAGATTTCGGGGATTCTGTCCGGATGGAGGATAAGGAAGAGATCGTCAACGTACTCCTTCGTTGTGGGTTCGATTCTTACCTGGGGTAGTTAAACATTCATGTTTCGGTATTAGGAAGAGATGAGCAGGGCCAGTCAAGAAGCACAAAAATAGTTTTTAACTATTTATTAATTGCTACGTTTAAAAAATAGTTGAAAGTCAATCAACATATAGTTTAATACGATTTATGTTCTTCTTTGTGACATGCAATATAGTTGAAATATTTAAATGATAAAGAATATATATAACGTCTTAGCTGATTATTTGTCAGTGCATATGATTTATTAAATAAATATTAATTCTATACATATTTTCTCAACAGTAGTAATATCGCAGAAATTGACGAGTGCGTATGAAGTCAATGAAAATAATAATAATTGTTTAATTGGAGAAGATTTTTAAACCTTAAACGTGGATAAACAAGAGAATAGTAAACCGAAACAGTGTAGATTTGTGCTTTGATGGGGCCAGTAGCAAAGCATTCAGGCAATAATGGAGGGGAGGAATGTAGGCAACGATTGTTGGTGGTATCGGCTTGGACTCACCGTTGAGCCT
>NW_027110126.1:1559475-1559983 GCF_000696795.3 Halyomorpha halys
ACAACACTAGAACATCTAAAAGACCATTATTTAAAGAAGAGTAAATTTGCTGAAATATTAGCCCTAATAGAGTTATTTACGTCCATAAAATCTATAATAATGATGATTACTTTTTTGAGGAACAATTATAATTAAGTACAATAAATAAAATGGTTGTAGAGCAATACTGCATCCCATTTTGTACCATGAATAACGTTTACACGTATTTTTAAATTATTAAAAATAACCTGAGCCTCTCAATACTATCTACGCTCTAAAACTTGTGCCTTTTAATTTCATAAGAATCTTCCTTATCCTGCTTATCCTCTGATCTTTCCTTTAATCCTTCCTCTACTCATCTTTACAATCCTTCTCCAATCAAACTTGAGAAACCTAAATGTAACATTATATTCTTATCATATGAAAACCACATTTTTCAAGTTTCTGGATTAATTATATTTAACTATTTTATTCATACATAAGTAAAAATAAAATTCTCTTGTGAAATAATTTTTAATTGAAAAAAAAA
>NW_027110126.1:1561615-1569116 GCF_000696795.3 Halyomorpha halys
AACCTCTATGTGTCAGATTTTCATTATTCTTTATTGATATTCATTATTTAAATATATTGTTTTATTTATTATTTTTTTGCATGAGTCGCTTTTATGATGATATAGTTTTCGAAATTGCCGAATGAGCTGACTTTCATATTTTGGATGATAAAAATGCTTAGAGATTTACAATAAATTGGGCTAGAGAGATGTTTTATAACTTATAGCATGTGTTTTTATTTGTCTCGTAATATGACAACCACAAAAGAAATAAATTATTTTATTTGTTTTTAAAATTTTTAATTTCGAAAATATCTAAAAAAAAAATTTTTTTTTAATATATCTTATTCAGGATGAATAAATGATAGTATCACGAATAACCAAAATATTAAAGTTATATAGGTACTCGAGTTGGTACCATAGGACCAAAATAAAATCTTCCAACATAAGAAGTATGTATTTTCTTACTTATAGACAAATAAAATATAGCCTTCTATTCTACGAAAGGCGTTGTAAACGCCAGCCTGTTTTTTGAAAACAAGATTTCGTCTTGGTCTCTTAGATATGCATTAATATATCTACTGATCTGGAAATCTACTAATTATTTAGAATAAATAAATTTTACAATATCTCAACCTTTAATACCCATTGCTTTTACATATCCCTTCCCTATTTTTACCAATTTCGGTTATTGTGCCTAATATTCATTAAAAAATTTATCGTATCCTCTAAGTGGTTTACTCGAAAATAAATATATATAATTGAAAAATGAAAAAAAAACTTTAATATTTATAGAATTAATAGAATAAATAACTGACTCATGTACTGATAAATAATTTAAGAAACAAGAAAATAAATACACAATAATTAAAAATTAAATGTGTACCGCTACAACCAATGAGAGGTCAGTACTTTGTAAGGAAGTACTATTACAAGACCAACGGTTGTGAAAGGAGGTGATTTGGTCAGAAACAAGCTCGACCACCAGATTACCCAGTTAAGAGTATTCCCATTACGAGACTATGTGTACCCCGGAGGGCTCCCGAACACATAGAGCTGATTCAACAGCTGCAGGTAACAGATAATAATTATCTGCCAAAGCTGGATTCCAACCCAGGTCCTTGGTGTTAGTAGTACATTGCCTTACCAATGAGCTACCCACTCCCATTAATATTCACCAATAAGCTACCCACTAATAATTAATTCCTTCAAGAAATCATCCATTTTTATTATTAAGCCTAGTTTAAGAGGCTTGATTCTCTTGACCGATTCCTATACTTTCTAGATGTTGTTAAACTAAGAACGTAAAAAAAACTTTATATTGTTGATTTCCTAACCTTATAAAAGGACCTCTGATGAAAAATTGTTTAGATCTGGACATATGGAGTTGACCTTTGGGGCTCCACTAAACCTTCGAATTCCTCTCGTATCCAATCCTTACAATCCAAAATCCTTCGTAACGTCCTCAATGCTCCTTATTTTGTTACTAATAAAACTATCGATAAAGACCTAAATGTTCCTTATGTAACCGATCTAGCCCGAACCCGATATAATTCCTTCCATTATAAATTCCATAACCACCCAAACCCACTAGTTTCTAACCTTGCTTCCTCTTCCATTCCTGGCAATCCTCCAAGGCGCCTGAAAAGAAGATGGCCACGTGACCTTATATTGTAAAATGTTTTTAGAGTTCTACTACTGGTTAGTTTCTCTACATCCTGTATCATATCATTATCATCATGTTATTATGATCAAATTTACTTGTTGTATTTTTTATACTGTTGTAAATATCAATAAATAATAATAAACAAAAATAAAAATATTGTTTAGTTGTAACTGAATGAAAAACGTCTTTTAACTTTTGAAAACAGTTTAGTGTCCTTATTATAAATTGCTCTGAGGGCTGCTAAAATAAACTAGCTTTTTCAGGAAGCTGTAGAAAAACAGTTTGAATAAATTTGTTTCTTGATTGCACGCTTAGCAGGAATGGTTTTCTCACTGAGTATGCTACCTGTGCGCTGTTTTTCATTCTATTGAAAATTATGTTATTTTTGAATGAATGAATGAATGAATACAAACTAACTTTCATCATGTTTTTAAATACTTTTTTTTGCAGAAAAACTTAATTGCGCAAGTTGTAAATTGTCTTTAAGTAAAGTGACTGAAAACTGAAGATAATTCCTAATTTCTGCTGTTGCCATAAGTAGATATGAAATATATACAGATGATAATAATTAAGGAAGTAAGAGAATAAGTGGTGTTTGAAGGAAGTGATAGATGAGGATATATATGGGCAAGGAATTCCAAAATAAGGTAGTACGAATAACATAAGATTTTCACAGAAGTAGCATAGCTTAACAGATGTTTTAAAACCCACGGACGCTACCAGTAATTTATTGGTCAACTGGTTTATGATATGGTTGTTATATGACGCTCAGGTTTTTCCCTAATTAAGAGTACCTACTTTATACAGGCTGGGTGGGCCCCGGGGTAGCTCCCGAACCTAATAGGTTGACTCACGACTATAGAAGCAAAATTAATAATTATCTTCTACAGCAAGGTTCGAACCCGGGTACAACCAGTTTGTAGAACTACGCCTTACTCACTGTTCTACTCCATTCCTTTATTGAGCTAAATAAAAGATTAAATTATTTACGCTCGTCTTTCTTAATGTTTTCTTCCTAAACTAAAAGGTCGTACGATTCCACAAAAAATTATTTGATTCATGTCTGACAAAGAAATCAGCTATTTGTATAATGCAATAACAAAGGCTTAGCGAACCCTAAGGTTCGATGCCGATAACACCCTCATCTGTCCTCTCCATATAAATCCGTTCAGTAACACCCGTTTAAACCTAAATCCACCAAATCTGTTCTGACGAAATCCACTCACGTTCATTGGGGTCCACCCCTCGAACGTTTACCCATCGGTTATATGTTTATTAACGTTTTAGGGACCCTTTCCTTACAAAGCCCTAAAACCTTACACACCCATCTTATTCGCCACAATACAGGGCCCTCCAATATCGACCAGGGTCTGAATATTTTTTTAGAATTTTTGTAAGATTGTTTATTGTTTTAATATAAAAACAATGTTAGTATGAAAAGTTAAGCCTTAATTTGAAAATGCACTAAATGTTGGAATTTCAAGGAGGTAAAAAAAAGGAATTTTTCATGGTCAATTTTTCGTCTTCTTTGGACCCGCACTCATGGCGGAGGAACCTGAATTTATCTCGAGCAGTTGCTTCATTTCAGCCTTATAAATTCTCTGATTGACTGATTCATTTTTGGTTTGAATATTTTACGTAATACTTTATTTTTAAAAACCTTAAGTCGCTGTTCTATCATTTCAACTATTTGGAATCATAAGAACTTTCAAGAAAGTAAATAAATTGACGATACCAAAGTTGTTTGATCATGCACCTTGTGTGCCTCATGATACACTTAATAATTTAAGAACTAAATTTTTACATTTCATACCCGATCGGCCAGGTGGACTTACATTGTTATTATATCAGACAGCTTTTATAATTTTAATTAATAGAAAAAAATTAGTTACAAAAAATAATAATCACAATCAAATATCTAAGAAATAAATATATAATTATAATCAGGTTTTCGGGAATGGGTAAAATCAACACATGGAAGAAAATGGACTCAGAAGGAGAAGGAGCGGCACACACAAAGGATGAAGGAGGTGTAGGCTCAAAGGAAGCATGAACAAAGTTGATTTATTGTTCCCTCTAAATGGTTTATTCCAAAAAAATATTATATATATTTATAGAATTAATAAAATAAAATAAATAACTGACTCATATACTGATAAATATTTTTAAAAAACAGAAAATAAATAAACAATAATTACTAATTAAATCTGTACCGCTAACATTCATAAAGAGTCAGGAGGTTCAGTGCTTTGTAGGAAAGTAATGTTACTAGACCAACGGTTATATAAAGAGATGATTTGATCAGAATCACGATCGACCACCAGTTTTTCACTCAATTGTACCCTTAATTTATGGTACACTTATTTACTTAATTGGACTGGCTGGATCCCAAAGGGCCCCCAAACCCACAGGGTTGACTCATGGCTTCACTGAAACAAAATAATCATCTACCACAGCCGGATTTGAACACAGGTCCTTAGAGTTAGTTGCACAGTGGCTTACTACAGCCAGAGTAAAATTCGAATTAATTAATAGTTTCAAAAGTTTTCAAGATCGCTATACGTACCCTTATTCCATATGTAAAACATAGGATACTATAGTGATATATGATCGGATAAAAATGACATAATATTATACCGAGTTCATAGCAGAATGTCTTGCATGTCTGGGCGTCAGTATTGGAGATGAATTAAGATTTTATGCGTGGTAATTGCACCTATGGTAATGTTGGTAAATGGGAATTCCATTTTGTAACCTTATTTGATTAATTTATCTATTGATTTCAGTTGTAGTTCACGATGAAATTGCCTATTTTTTATAAACCAAAAGGCATGTACTGCGATTCATAGAGGCTTGTTTAGAAATTAATGTATTTTTTTTGTTTTTGTTTCGTATTCGATGCTGCATTTAACACTTAATTACTATTACTATTACAATTACATTTCAATTACTGACATTTGAAACTAGGAAATGAAATCAAATTTTAATTAGTAATTTCAACTACTTGTTGAACCACTGTTAATAATGGTCTGAAATTGCAATTACTGGTTGAACCAATGGAATCCCAATTACTTTTCACTATAATTAGTAATTCCAATTACTATTTGTCCGACAGTGATCACAATCATACATTTAGTAATTGCCTCAATAGTGTTTTATAAATGAGAATGGTTGTATCTAGTTTTAATCTAGAGTTTTTATTGACCAGATCAGAGAGCATTGCCATTCTTGGGTTTAATTCCGAAGGGTCTGATGGGTTTCTAAGAGTAAAACTTTTGACGTACATTTTTTTTAATGATGCGATCCAACCATTTAGTAAATATTTGGTTAGGTATAAAAAAGATGATGATGATGAACAGGGAATATGTTGGTATACCATTTGAGGTCTGCTTTTGCCGCATTCTGTAGAAAATAAATGGTAAGTTGAAGACGGGAATTCCGGTTATTTCTCAGTTTAAATTACTCCCCAGTTAGCGACTACTTTCCAAGTTAGAATTTACAGGACCATTATCCTCTCAACAGTTCATTACGGATGCAAAACGTGACCGCTTACGTTAAAAGAATAACAAGCCCTAAAGATCTTCGAAAATTTTACATTTTACAGAATATTTGACTTGAATTTATAAGAATCTTCGGGAAAATTCATGAGTCTACACAATGCGGAATTACGTGTTATGCATCCTGTAAATATAATTAAAGTAACACTACGATTGAAATGGGCATGTAAAGTGGTGGTGGTTATTAATGAACGAAATAGACCACACTATATTCTAAGTAACCAATAATATTCCGTTTCTTTTAGACTTTATTCCTTCTAAATTTACCAGAATTTATCACAACCTTACTCATAGCTCTCATACTTCAGCACAATCTTATACCTGACTCCACCTATCTCTACAACTCATAAGTGAAGGTTAAACTGGAAGCAGTCGCGAGACCTTTCGTAATTATTGGTACACATCTGCTGGAATTCTACAAGTAATACCATAATCTCCACTCAAAATTATAAAATTTTAATTATAAATTATTTTTCATGTCAAAGTGACTTTTTTTTGTTCTTCCGTACATAGGCGTAGGCAGGATTTTGTCAAGTGGGGGAGGGGAGCAGGCCTGTTACACACACACACATAAGTACATAAATATATTCCATTCGGAAATGTTGGGAAAAAGAAAGACATCTAATTCTGCATTCCAAGAAATACCCCCGCCATTTTATTTCTATTCATTCATTACTTTTTAAATTTGTATTACCTATAATCACAATAAATTGTGAAAAATTAAACGACTGAATTAAAATGGTTAACAACAACATTTACCAATGGTTCGCACAATGAAAATATAAGAAAGTTTTGCACTTTTCTCTGATGATTTTTTGGAAACTACCATCTTTCCCTGCCATTAACTTTCTAATTACAACATGTTTCCAGAAAAAAACCATGTTGATACATACTTATTTGATAAGTTAAATATTGTCTTCCATTTTTTCGTCTCCGGTCCTAGAAATCTAGCTGCGGCTCCCCCCTTCTTCCCTCTGCCTACACCCATGGTACAGATCATAAAAATATAATAAATAGTTTGGCTTGCAGTTGCAATATTGTACATGAGAAACATGCCACTACTGTAAATGCACGTATTTCCTAAAAAATGGGTTGTGCTATAACCCCACTCTCGTTCTAAGCAAAAGTAAAGCCAATGATTGGAGAGTTGGCCACGCCCCCGCTTTACGTTGGTTTTAATAAGCATTTCCCACAATAATGTCCTAATGTGTAAAATAGTCAATTTAATCACAAATGGGAACTAAACAGAAGTTTCATTTAACGTTATTTCTAATAATACAAAAAAGAAACATGGATTATAACGGTGAAAGAACATCAACCTCCCTCATTACATTTAAATTATGCTATATTCGTTTTCCAATTTTAAATGAAAGGAAAATACTATTGTAGTGATTTAGCTGCACTGATCTCTATTGCTTTTATTTTTTTAATAGTAAACAATTATTGATTTTTACTTTCGCTAACCTATATATGAATTACATAGTAAGAGGGAAGTATTGTGATCTTGAATTTTTTTATGAACCAATAAAAAAAACCTGGAAATAATTACACAACAGTTCGCTATTCTAATTAATCATTTAATACATCTGTTAATTACAGATAATAAATATCTGATCTATCCTCCCACACGACTGTCCTTTCCACTTCCTAAAAGACTGTTCATAACAAAAAAGTGACTGGAATGTACATTAATTACAAAAAAAAAAAAAAACTAATGCCAATAACAATGCAAGGTTTGATTAACTGTCCGACTATGACTTGCAAGTATAGTTTCTAGCAAGTCTCGTATGTAATCCACTCCACGCTTTTGGAGTCCTATAAACCCGCCTATTTGGTTTCATTTAGCCTGACAGCTTACCCCTCAAGATCCAGTTCCAATAAAACAGAGTTAAAGTTGATCCTACGGACTCTCCGATAATAATAAATGTTACTAAATTATTTCTCTAAGCCTATTGCTGTTAGAATAGAAGTCTTTCAACAATGTAGGAGTTAGTAATTTTAGCTATAAAACTAAATGCTAATAAAGGAAACTTACCGCGTCCGGCCTAGGGTAAGCCTTACGTGGTAACTTGGTTAAGATAACAATGAAATTAATTAACTCTCCGGTGAGGGTAAAGCTAAGCCAGGGCTAGATGATTTTAATACAAACAACTCGGCGGACAACAATGCAACCGCAAGCCCTAATAAACCATCATCCCACATCCGGGTTCACCTTCTCATTAGAGGAATGTGTGCAGTTATATTAAACCGGTTACTGCTGCAAGGTCTATAACTTACAGTCTACGTCAACATCTCACTT
>NW_027110126.1:1569366-1571569 GCF_000696795.3 Halyomorpha halys
TATCAAGTATACTACTCATGCTTAAACTCAGTGCAGGCATTATATAATTAGAGTCCCCGAGTAATTATGTCATGAAATCCTCCCCCTCCCCCCCCAAAAAAAAAATGTCTTTGAAAATTTATTTACTGATAATGATTTATTTATAACTATTCTCAGTATTTGAAATATATACAACTAGTAAATGTGATGTGAATTCCAATAACATTTCAAGAGGAGAAGATCTGGAGGACATTTTCTTTTTAGACGCCTAGAAGGATAAGCAGGTAATGAAGAAGCCAGGTTAAAAATAAGTGAGTTTGGTTAGCTAGTGAGTTTATCATGGAAAAATTAGTATCTGGTTGTAACCAAATCGACGATAAATGGAACATTGAAATCCTGAAGCATGATTTGATATGTAAAAAATTATTAAGGATTAAACAATGAAACATTAAGGAATTCACGAAGGATTTTGGAATGTAGGGATTAGATACAAGAGGAATTCGATAGTTTAGGCCTTATTATAGTCATATAAATGAGTCTTTTGCAATTAGTTGGAATTTTAGACCGTTTGTCGAGGAAGTTTTGAATAGTCTTAATCGACGAGCAGTTTCCTGATTGTATGAGGATTGTAAGTTTTTCGTTTGCTTAAATGTAGTCAATATACATGTACATATAATATATTATGTAGTCAATATAATTATATACAGGTAAAGGATCTGTATGACCGTAATAAGTGGGGTAAAAAGATACTTTTATTAAAAGATACTCTGACGCAGGAAGTCATAGGTTTACGGCGAAGAGTAAATGGTGGAATTTATTTTAAACCTCCTGTTTTGAAACTGTTCTTCAAGGGTGGTGATGTGGGATCGGAGGGTTTGGGATACAATGGAAGAGTCCTTCCCTAATAATAGATATTTGTCTTCGGAATGCGTAGAGAGGATATTGTTACGATGGGTTGGGATGTCAGCGATGAAAATTATATAAAAAATAGGACTAAGGATACTACTCTGAGGTACACATAGGCCCTGTTTCATAATGGAAGCAAATAGTATTAGTTAATAGTACAAGTGTAGAAACTAGTGCGGTAATAATACTAATACTTATTTTTTTCATGATAGGGGTGACTATTAGTGATATTACAGGAGCTAAAAAATACTAGAGTGCAAGTTACTGTTGTACAAGTCTGTGTAATGAATCAAGATAAATCTACAAGACTAATAGTATTAGTTTGTACTTTATTATGAAACAGGACCCAGGGAAACTGAGAAAAGTAGAATGAATAAGTGCTGCTGTAATTTACTTTAAATAATCTCAAAAAGCAATATAAAATTAATTTCTTAAACTCTTATATCTTACTTTACGTTTGAAATGTATTTCAGTTATTAAATCTCTAAGACATTTGTTATATTAATACGCTAAAAGTGATACATATCATTTGGTTAGTAGTTTGTTCGTGTTTTCCAACAAGTGGCGGGTGATCCACCTTACTCGACGGCAGTTGTATTATATCGTATTATGTCGATACTACTTATCTTGGCACTTGATAAAGTCAAAGTGGCGACATCTCGTATCACTTACTCAACTCATTGTAATTAAGGGTTGTTTAAAACAGGAATCATAAAATAATAAAGAGTAAAAATTTTCAAATTCTAAATTATTAAATACTAAACGTTTTACCATCACAGTTATCTCACAGAACCTTTTCAGCAGAATTTATTTGATGTTTAACGCTTTATTTAATTTCGCTGCTGTCGGACATTGATCAAGCTAAACATAAGTACTGAAAATATTTAGTATCCATCGATCTCCCAAACAACTATTGGTATCTATAAAAAACAGAGGACTAAATGGTACTAAGATCAGTGCCATCTCTCCCCAACTAGGAATCTATAGAACTCCTAACTATTTTGATTGATAAATTAAAATGAACCAAGATTGACATGAGAAATACAATTGCTTCAAGATTGTGCAGTTTATAACTAATGCTGATAAAAACTGGTCTACTTAATAAGTTGTCTTAGAGGAAGCCATTCATGATTTTGTTAATCGAAAAGTACTATATGTCTAAGAAAAATATAAATATCTTATGCAAGAAAATTACTTTTCATATATTAAAAAAAAGTAATGATTTTAACTAGCGTATTGTATATTTGCCAAGGTTTTTCATAAGATAATTTGAAGGGCCCCAAATTTAGAGTGTACCCACTTCTTAGTGACCTCACTA
>NW_027110126.1:1572131-1572512 GCF_000696795.3 Halyomorpha halys
TTTTTTACTGGTTATTTCAATAAAAACTTTAGATTCTTGTAAATATTTTTAATCAATTATATATGACCCATTTTGATCTAATGTGTTTCAAAGTGTTTCCCGTTAGGAGAATTTTGAAGGGTCCAAAATAAGTGAAATTCTGTTGGGGTAAGGTCTGGCGGAGGCCAGACTCCATCCCAACCAAACTCCAATAATTTCTAAAACAAAATCGCTAATGGATATGCGGTCCAATAAATTCTTTTCCGTTAAATTGCGAGGAACTCATTGTCACTTCGAGAAACATATCCCGCATCCCTCAAATGATTTGAGACATTTTAAGCGTTTTTGCGATATCCCGTGTCGTAGAGTGAGGGCTGTCTCTGACCAATGCTTAATTTTGGT
>NW_027110126.1:1573187-1594160 GCF_000696795.3 Halyomorpha halys
AAACGGTCTAAACTTCTAGCTCATTACAAAAGACTGATCTACATGACTGTAATAAAGCCAATCTGGACATATGGAGTTGAGCTTTGGGACTCCACAAAACCTTCGAATTCCTCTCGTATCCAATCCTTACAATAGAAAATCCTTCGTAAAATCCTCAATGATCCTTACTTTGTCACAAATAAAATCATACATAAAGACCTTAATGTTCCCTATGTAACCGATCTAGCCTGAACCAGACATCACCATTATAAACTCTCTAACTACCTAAACCTCCTAGTTTCTAACCTTGCATTCTCTTCCATTCCTGACAATCCTTCGAGGCGCCTGAAAAGAAGACGGCCACGAGACCTGCTAATGTAAAACGTCATTAGAGTGCTACTAGTGGTTAGTTTCTCTACAGGCCTGTAACACTCCATTTTAACTAAGATCAAATTTACTGAATGTATTATATAATGTACAGTTGTTATTTTGAATAAAGATATTTTTAAAAAACTTATTTTACAATCCAATATATCGACTGAAGCAATAAAATTATTATATATTGACTGAAACAATAAAATTATTATATATCGACTGAAGCGATAAAATTATTATATATCGACTGAAGCGATGAAATTATATGATGAAAAACATTAGAGGTATAACATTGCCATAAAATTTGCCTAAATTGATATTCAGCTTAGTTGTTTGATCATTTATTTCGATTATAAAATTATGGTTAGTTAGTGACGAATGATTAAAGAGTAAATTGATTCACACGATTTTATAACTGAAATTAATTATCTATTATAATAATGTTGGTCAAATTCGCAAGTGCTATAAAAGCTTATTTAGATTTTTAAAAAATATTTAAAATTTGACATCCTGATAATTCTTTTCTTTTTTTTTTTTTTTCGCACTCATATTGTTTATTATTTTTTGACATTACTGAAAGAAGACTCTTTCTGGCATTACAGAATATGTTCGTTTAATGTATAATATTCTAAATTTGATGTGTATTGTTTGAAAATTCTTAAAATATGAAACATTGGTGTAGGATATTATTTTGAAAGGTTTAATATTTCTCAATTTAAATATTAGCAGCCGAGGTTAAAAGTTACTTAGAAGTTCCTTTGAAACTTTCAAGTTTCGACCTTTACACTTGGTTAAAACTTGGCTAAAAGATGGGACTTATGGCCAAATTTAATTTATATTATTGTTAACATAAAAATAGCAGTCAGTGACCCCGCAGAAAGCCAAATTAACAAATTAAGGGTTGGTGAATAAAGGATCTAATTAACGATGGTTTATAACATAGGGATATAAAAAAAGACTTTAACAATAATAATAATAATAATAATAAGCAAAGAGCAACTCTTTAGCTAACCTGAAGGATTTTCGAAGTTATCCAGAATCAAGATGTTGGAACCAGGGCATATATGAAGCATATTGTAAAAGAGGCCCTAGTTGCAAATAAATGTTGTAATTGCTCTAGAATTCATGAATCTATCCAGCATGTGTCGAATAGATGGAGATGGGATAGACTACCTCATGAGGCATAGTAATGCGGCCACTATAAGTTTATGCAAAAACAAAGGACTACAGGCCAGAAACGAGGTCCCTTACTATTGACACCGTCCAGAAAAACATTTGGAAGAATCGAACATAAAAGTTTATAGGGATTTTTTTTTTATTCACAACAGAAATTGCCAGAATCAATGATAATCTCAAGTGGCACCAATATATTGACTACTAGAGTAGAAAACAATTTAAAAATACCAGGAGCTTCCCATGGAATTAAAATCCTTATATCGCCTCGAAAAATTAATTAATAATGGCTCTGATAATCTAATCTTCCAAAGGATTATTTTCGAAAGCGCAAAGGAAGGTACAGAAGATCACTGACTTGATCTTAGAAACTTGAAATTGGCACAAAAGGTAGTTCTGTTTGACGCCTGCAGAACTGTCAGGAAGTTTTTAAGTAAGTAAAAATTGAATACACTCCCATCATTTATCCAGCATCCAACATTATATTCAATAAAAAACATTATATACAAAAAACTAGAAAAAAGCTAATAATAATAATAATATTTTTTTATATATTCTATAAAGTAGAAGTCCCTTAAGAATAATAATACAGAATGTAAAATTGTGCAATTATATTAAATCAAAGTATAACTTCTTACAGTAACAAATTAATAAACAAAATAAAATAATTAACAAAGAAGGACGAAACAGTTAACTTCTGATTTTATTGATTTCACAAATAAATGAATAATATATGACTTTATATCGATTTTTTAATTTAAAGGGATACGCAAGCTACCCTGAAAATGCTCTTATTAGGGTAAGTCGTGCTACAAATGTTAGCACATATCATTACTAAAAAAAATATTAATCTTTTTGGAAAAACATTACAGAAATATATATATTTTTTAATATTTTGCTTTTATATGTTATTTCTCAATCTTAGGCACGGCACGGTCTCAATAAAAAAGACAGAAATACTTGAAAATGGCCAATTAAGAACCGATGACAATGGCCATTGAAGCTTCACAGTTTCTTTTTTCATATCGCTTCCTATCTCCGTCTTTTATTGATGTTCAATTCTCCTTTCATCAAACCTTCTGATAAAAATGCCCAAGATTTTCTATTGAAACTTGAATACAATATTTATTTTAAATAACATTTTTCATAAAATATACTTTCATGATATTAGATATAACTCTAGGAGCTAGAGAAGTAATAGAGAAAGTCAGAGGGCTGAATATGGCTTCAAAATAAACTTTAGGTCACACACAAAACTGAGAGGTGTTTTGAACATCCTGAAAATTAGTGACTCACAAATAACGAACAATTTCCCAATCCCACATGAATAAAATGGATTACAGTTTTTTCCAATAGTTCATGTTGATTACATATAAGGCCTCAGGGAATAATTTTCTCTGATCGACATGATGAATCAGTTGTATATCAATGTTTTACAACTGATGTACCTGTCGGGAACACTTCAGTTTCCATTACATCACGTCAATTTCCAATTTTAGCCACTTTATCAACATTGCTCGATTTTACTATTTAATTAAAAAAAGACTCCTCTTCTCGTTATTAGTAAATGTTTAAAAGTATGATAAGACCGGGCCAGATACAAAAAAAAAAAAAAAAAAAAATCTTCGGAAGGCAACTATGCTCACCATTACACCATCATAAGGCATCACACCACCACCATCACCACCTGCCGAAATGGCTCCTCCCCATTTCTTGTAAGCCCCCAGCTATCATGCCACCAATGTATAACCGCCTTCAGCGGACCATGTTTTTTGCTCATCTTATAATGCCATACGGCAAACGAAGATATAATGTAAATTTGTATATATAATGTATTGCATTATATTATAATGTATTCTGTAACCATATATAAAAATAAAGAGGTTTGAAAATAAAATAAAAAAATGACTTCAGGACAGGCGAGCATTCTACTGACCCACCGATGCCTAAATACCTCAACCTACATATTTTCCATGTACCTAGTTTTCCTTTTTTCCTTATTAATGGAGGATACAAAAAAAAAAAAAAATACTTAGGGGTGAGAGTGCTATCCCGTCCATAGCAGACCATTCCTAACACCTTAAAATACCTTCGGGAAATACAAGGATAAAATGTCACACAAATCATATTGTAATCGTGAAAAATGTCACATTCGAATTTTCGATCGAAATATAAGTTTTAAGGTCCCCAGATTCTAAATAACCAAGTCTCACTAAAGTCTGCGTCTGTTTGAATAGCCTAGCTCAAAAACGAAAAGTTACTGAAATTGCAAAGGGTTGCAATGCGTCCTATGCATTTAAGTCTTATGCATAGGATGTGACTGCAACTTTTTCGATAAAATTGAGTGACTGTAAGTGCCATTTTATAGAAGTAATTATTCACATTTTTTTCGATTTTCATTACGATTTTAATAAAACGTCAAATTAAATTGTCTTTACAAGCAGAAAGCTCTTATTCTCATTGAAATAGTCTGACGGGGCTTAAATGATGAATTAATTTTTTAAAAAATCTTCCTCTTACGTATCATTAATTAAAAAAAAATTCTCATTGTATGTAGTAATAAAAAATAAATAAATACTAAATATTAAAGAACTTTATAAATAACCAAAAGAGAAAAGAAAAACATCCTATTCGAACCGAAAAGGATGGTGAATAGAGAAATGTAGACCAACCCCATCTTTCCCGACTGCACTGCGGCGTCTTTATCTTTTGTTAAGTGTTATATTCTTGTCAGAAAAAAAAATCGTATTCTTATTCCCACAACCCTTAACAAGAAACCCTATAATACAAATTTTAATTTTTTTTATAGCAACTGAAAAATAAAAAAAAATGTTTGTTCAAAATTTTCGCTTTCTTTAGATTTTTTTGGGCCCTACATTGACCCACACTCGCTGTAAGTAAATGTTTTGAAGGCAAGATAAGACTAGCTCAGAGCAACATTTTTAGACTTCTGATAGCTGAGGAGCCGTCCACAACGTTTGCTGATCACTACGGCGAAACGAGGACCAAACGGACAGGACACCTAAATGAATTACCATCATAGGACATTGGGAACAATTACATTTTCGTATCCCCAAAAAAGCTAAAGGCCATTCTCCGCCATTTGAGGGGGAATAAGGCCCCTGGCTATGACGGGATACAAAGAATATTGTTAAAACAGATAGCCAAGAGAGGGATAGCTCATCCGACAAACCTCTACAAGTCCTGCCTCCGGTTGAAATACTTCCCAGAGGTATGGAAACGGGCTATCCTCTTTCCGCTTTTGAAACCGGCGAAGACCGGAACCCAACCAGCCAACAACAGACCTACGTCCGCACTTGTGCAAGGTTTTTGAGAAAATTGTCCTCAATTACCTAAAAGACTTCAGCTCAGCAATAGACCTGATACCTCCAAAGCAGACTGGCTTCCAGGCCGGCCTCTCACAGACCACCACCTGGTGAAACTACAAGCGGGAGTAAGCCAGAAGACGAGGAAGAATGAAGCAACTGCGATGATCTCAATAGACTGCATGGAAGCGTACGACTCAGTGTCTCATAGTCTGCTATGTAAGATACTACAGGACCACGAATTTCCGGAGCAGCTCTACATTTTGCTAAGATCGTTCCTACAGCATAGATATCTCACTCACCTGTGGAGTTCACCAAGGGTCTGTGCTATCCCCAGTACTGTTCTCAATGTATACAGCTGAAACTGTTTGAGCGAAGGACTATGCTACTATAGCGGCTTTTGCAGATTAACGCTTTAATAAATGAGATAATATAATAATAATTCATGAAATGAGCGGGCAGAATTCTCAAAAATGAACGCTTAAATCAACTTTAACTGTGGTTGCGTAGGCCCAAAAATACCAAGCAGTATTGCAATATTGTGTATGAGACTGTAAAATGAAAATATCGAATACAAGCATTAATCTAATGCACAATACATATATTCGTGTTTGTGTAATATATAAAAAATTTCATATATATAATTAGTTAATGTAATAGAAAAACATTTACTCTTTTATTTAACAAAGTCGTATATACTATTGTATTCCAAAAACAAAATGCCTAAGAAGTTTAAATAAATAATGGTGGTTCCTCTTATACTGTAAATGTTCAGTAATTTTTTTTAAATTCCAGCTCTATAAGTTTAAAAAAAAAATTTCCAAAAAAAAATCAGTCTTTCAAATGACTAAAAGCGACTCTTTCGACAAATAATTTAATTATAACAAAATAAAACTAAACATGATATAATTCTAACGAATATTATACATCATAACGTACAGTTAACCGATCCATTTATATTTTTGAGCTTGTGGGGAGGCATGTCCTTAGGACCGTTTTAATCTCCTTCTACATCACCCTCTATCTCTCTCTCATATCCTCTTCCGCCTTTTTCCTCTCCTTCTTTATCGATATAATATTTATAATTTTAATCATTGATTTGTTAATAATTTACAAATCCTCTCCTAATTTTTTAAGTCATTGTTAGAATGACTAAATGAACTATAATTATATTTTTTTTAAATTTGCAACTTAGAAATATTTAATGTACAGTATCCGCGATAGAGATATCCTTACTGTGATTATATTATTTAAAAGATATTCTGGAGAGATTTCTATGGAAACCCATTTTATCTCTCTCTATAAATATGATAAAACCTGCCTGTAACCTCTCACTAGCTGACTTATTGATTTTCTATATCTAAAAACGACAATGCCTAAGAGGGTAAAATTATTAATACCGGTTTTCCATGAGCTGTTCATGTCATATGGTAAGATTTCAAAAACTTTGGACTGGTATTGTTTTAAAAAATATTTTCAAAACAAACATTGAGAGTGTGATGAAAACCCTCCTTTTAACGAACTCTTCCCTGGTAATAAAATAAATCTAGATAAAATTGATTACATATCAAATACGAAAAACTAAAAAATATATCAATGGCATGAAAACGCGTATAGGTAGCTATACCAAGAGCGGATGTTGACTACTTGATTTGCAGTAACATTACTTTGAAGAAAATTTGCTAATGTCGATAAATGGGATCGACCAGATACTCGACTAGAGGCTGGAGCACTGCTGAGCCGGCACTTCTCGAGTGCTCCCAGCCAGCAGCTCGTCATTCTTCACTCCAAAATACTCTCTAACATCTCCATCTCAACTCATTGTCCGCTGGCTCAGTAGGCAATCCACCAAACTTCGTAACGGTTATTTTTAAATTATAGCTGTTGAAGAAAATTAGCGTATATTGAAAGAAAAAATAAGTTGTCTTCTAGTCTTATTATATAATCTAAAAGACCGACCAGTTTCCGTCTCTAGACCTTCGTCAGCCTAGTACAACAATCAATATACAAACTATCTTGAAATAAGGAACAAAACAATAAAATAGTTTATATTATAAAACATTCAAGAATTTTTTTTTAATAAAATAATATGAACACAACAATCTGATTTAAATAATTCCCTAATTCATACATAAAACATCATAAATAAACAAATATACCTATAACATCTTTCCAGTGACGCTCCTCCAAACCCAAACCTAATAACTTAGTTTTAATGCAATCCTCCCATCTACGTTTCGGTTCACACCCCCAGGGTTATTTTTAATAAGCCTTAACGACGAAAATGGCGAAATTATAGCTAAAATTTAATAATAGATTACCCTTTAATGTCATCATGAGAGGAAATGATGCAAGAAACGACCACATATTTTATCGGACCTAACTTTCTTCGAAGTGAAACGAGTTAGAAATCGAACCAGAAACTTTTAAGAGGATTTCTTAGTCAGGGTAGGAGCAGGGGCTTGACTTTTCAGAATTCTGTCCATTTTTTATTAGAAGTTAGGATCGGTTAAGAATTGTTTTTTAGACTGCAATTCACTAGAAGACTTACCACCAATAGCTGTCTAGTATTAAAATAACTAACGACGAGTGTGGAAACATAATGAGATAGTGTGGGCAATAAAGTTATTATATGAAATCGGGAATCCAAACACAAAGTATTTTCATGCAATTATTTCACACTTTATTAAATTTTATATCACAATTATTAAAACGTTTGTGTAGTCAACATGTGTGTCATGCTGGACACTGTACTTGCATCAACTTATTAATAATATATATATATATATATATTAAATAATAACTAAACAATAATATTTGTTACAGGGTACTGCCCAGCTGTGTGGGACAAGGTGCTATGCTGGCCACCAACGCAGCAGGGCTCCCTCACGAGTCAGTCCTGCCCCAGCAATCAGCACGGCCTCGACTCAAGTAGTAAGTTTATATATATATATATTGGTGATACCAGAACATTCTATGCCTCAATCATAGCAGGAAGCCCTTTAAGTCCATTCACTCAGCATACAAGGATACATGAATGTATGGAAGGAACACTTCGCGAATATTTGTGCAAAACATCAAGAGGAGGAGGAAAATAACTACCATCTATTCCAACTGGACGGGGATGTTGAACCACCAGACAATGAAGAGGTAGTTGATGCTTTAGTTAAGTTGAAGGCACCAGGGGCAGATGATATATCAGCTGAGTAGCTCAAGTATAGTGAGGAGCTTCTGAAAATTGTCTGTCCCTACACATTCTCATCATGAACATCTGGGAAAAGAAATATATGCCGTCAGAATGGAGCAAATCTTTAAAATGTCCCATATTCAAAAAGGGGGACCTCTGAGGGAATTACCGCATAGCTCTCCTACCCTGCGCTTACGAAGTCTTTTCAAGCATTATGTTTCAACGGCTTCTTCCATTCGCAGAAAGAGCACTAGCCCCAAATCTACAACGGACTAACTATTTTGCCTCAGGATTATATTGAAAAAGGGACGTGAGTTCCGCATAGCAACTCACCATTTGTTAGAAGATTTCAAAGCGGTCTATGATAGTGTGGATCAAAAGGGTCTCTACAAAGCACTGATTCAGCTAAATGTTCCTGCAGGCCTGATAAGACTGATTAGAATGACCAAAACAGACCTTCAATGCGTTGTACAAATGCAAGGTGATCGCGTTAAAAGTTTTTCGCCTAAAAGGGGAGTCCGCGGTGCGTTGCACAAGCATGTTTACTGTTTAACCTGGCTCTAGAGAAGGCTATAAGAGATTTCGGTGTTCAGACTACAGGAACAATTATAACAAAACCGTGCAGCTCCTAGTATACGCCGAGGACATCGATATAATTGGACACTCAAAAGGTCAGACGTAGAAGCACTCTCTCTCGCGGAAGCAGCAAGATAATTTGGTCTAGTGGTCAACCACGATAAGACCAATATGATCACTAAATAACACCAAAGATATTCTGGAGAAAATGTGGCATTTGTAAATTGTCTCTTCGAGCGGGTTTCTGAATTCACGTACCTTGGCTCATAGGTCACATGCGAACAGATATTACTTTGGATTGAGGCAACAGCTAACGAGCAGGTTAATAACCAGAAAAACAAAAATTTCTCTGTACAAAACTCTGATTCACCCAGTCCTTACATATGGAGCGGAGACGTAGACAAGAAGCGCATCAGAAGTTGTCCACATTTGAGCGAAAGATCTGCCGAAATATATTTGAATCGGTGTTAGTTGGTGGAGAGTGGAGACGAAGAACAAATGAAGGAGACTGACGTCTTATCAAACGATATCGTCTGAGGTGGGCTGGACATGTGGCCAGGACGGAGGAACAGGAAACTCCTATAAGATCACTGACGGAGATAGTCTATGGCCGGAGGAGAGTTGGCCGCCCCTGAAGATTTACAATCTTTAAATCATTAAGAATAAATTGAAAATTACTTATATGGTTTAGAAATTGCAGCTATCGATAACGAAGGTAGCTACAATGAAATTTATGATTTTTGTATTTCTCTTTATACTTACAAAATAAAAATATTTTAAGAAACTAGATCTGTGGCACTAAAGTTCACTGTAAGATCGAGTGCTGTACATTACAAGGAAGAACTGTTACTACACTAACTGTTGTGCAAGGATGTGAATTGCTCAGAATCAAGCTCGACCACCATATTTTTACCCAATTAAGGGTACACTTACTGAGGCTGGGTGGACCACGGAGGGCTCCCGAACCCACAGACCTGTGGTTACTATACTAATTTTAATTTTTTTTTTTTGCAAGAGCATGGCGTAAATATAGTAGTAACTGAAACGTATATTGTGCTCTTAATAATTTGTTCAATGCTGAACTGTTAGTGAATCAATATTTAAAATACTGGAATAACAATATTGAAAATAGAACGATTTTATAAAGTTAGTCATCCTGTCAAGTAAAAACTCAAATATAAGTTAAGTGAAATTATAATGGCAATTATTTAATAACTGTGTCGACATGATAATGGTTTAAAATGAAATTTAGTTTTAGGAAAAAAACATGACAGAAAATTTACCAGCTACAAGTTTCTGATTTGTTGCTAGTAAATTTCAACTTTTATTTTCCCACACTTAGTGAAAAATGTAAATATTCCTATATTTTTAAATAAATATAGTGTCAATGACTTTGAAATGGCGCCCAAACATTTTATGTCATGTCACGTGTTGGCGTTACATAGAATTTTATATTATTTATAATTATTTAGGAGGTATAGGCAGCTTCACACATTGCACTGTTGTCTTTGTTTTTAAATGCCTTAATCCTTACGGTTACTAATGGCTACCAACTAATGATAAGCAGCTGCTATCCAAAATATAAAGATTCGCTTTCAAAACTTTTTCACAAATTGAATTAAACTTTTTTTGTTTCAAAATCAGAACTGGAGCGGCTGGTTTGCTATGGGTTCTCAATTTTTTTAAATAGCTATAAATAATTTAAAATAAGATATGTAATTCTCTAAAAATTAACCTTTCATAGATGAAATTGAAATTGAAGGGTGAGCTGTTACGACTTAACGTTTTTTTGAAAAATCTCATCACTATAGTTAATGAAAAGACATCATTACAATCATATAACTCATATTAAATTATATTCAATCTTTGAAACATTTTAAACTTTTAAAATGTCGGAATCTGAACCATGGACCTGAGAAAAAATTAATCAATGAATCGTGGAAATGAGTAGACCTAATAAGTTAGGTCTTAAAGTTAATTAAAAACTTCCTAAGAAGTTGAAAGTTACAAAAGGACACTTAAAGTTATAATGATGTAGTTGAATAAGTTTCACCGCAATTCAGCCATAGATTGGCAATACATAATGAATAAAGGAAGTCTAAAAGTAAAATCGATTGGAGTATAGTAAGTAAGGTAAATAGAGAAATAGAAACAGATAAGTAGAGAAACTAAATTACTAAACTTTAGAAGCGAAGGTCGGCTCCGCTGTGTACTCAGGAAGCTGAAGTACAAAACGTCTAAACTCTGAGTTTCACTTAAACTATTTCTGAACACCTCACTCAGCTAAACGTCCCTTGATCACTTTCTTCTTCATCTATAGTCTGGTTGATCAACCTTTATATTCAATTTGGGAACAGATACATCACTTTTCATAGAGGGATCATCGCATACATCATACAAAAAGTTAGGCCGACTAAAAGCAGAAACTAAAATTAAACATGTTCCAATTTTCTTCCGATTCGATTGTCAGTATTGGGGATGCAACATATTAACGTGTAACCACGATAGCTTGACGTCGCATTCTTCTAAAAGTTTGTCATGTGCGCCTTTCCTTTAATTGAGTAAATATTAATAAAAGACTCACTGAACGCGGAGATTTGATGCCAATAATCGCTACCTTAACACTCATATCCACCAACGTCCGTCAAAACCTCTATTGAGAAAATCTTCCCACCCATTTCTCGGTATACCCCCCAGAAGCTAAATCATCAGTGCAGTACTTTTTATAAATCCTTTCTTTAGTAAAGGCTCGATTTTAATGAGACAAAACAAAAGTCTCTAGTATTCCCTGACTGTAGGCGTACGTCTATGTATAAAAAAATTCAATAATGTTGGCGGAATTGATCTCCTCTATTCGAACATACGTTTACCGTCTATGCTTGTAGCATGTGTCTAAAGCATTTCTATTTTCCAATGCAATTCACGGCAATACAATTATTTAACTATAACTATAACTTATTTTCACTCATGATGTAATGCTGAACATGAATTCTTAATTTATTTTTTTGACCATCGTTCATTTATGAATGAAGCCTTCTTATACCCTTATAACTGAAAATTCAAATGTTCTAACCTTATAATTAATCATTTTAATCTGTAGTTAAAAAATAATAAATACTCAATTATTAAATAATCTGCATTATGGTACAATAATCTTACGCGGTCTGCGCATCAGACGAGTTTCATTGGTATGATTGTTCATTCATCGCTCGTTTTAGTTTTCCCCGCACACAATTGTTCGTTTTACATTTTTTAGATTAAATTTTAATTTTTGATATCTGAAGTTTATTGCTTGGACTAGATTTCTCTTATCAAACACACATAGGTGTATGTACGTCAATATTCATTTTATTATTTGTTCGCAATTTAATTTGTAGTTTAAAATTAACCAATTTGAGTAAAATAACACATTAACATGTGAAGAGCAGAATCCAACCTTAAAAACAGAGAAAAAAAAAAGAATAACTAAACAAAATTGAATAATATTCTTGGAATTATATTTACCAGAAGCTTTGCGTGACTATGGAAATGTCTCTTTAGAATAAGCTGATATATAAAACGTCAGTGTACTCGTTTTTATTTTTTTTTTTTTTAATATTACTAGGAGGTACCGCTTGTTCCTTGGATGATGATAGTACAAGAGGAGAAAAAAGGCAGTTATTTTACACCAATTTTTGATTATTTTAATGAAAACTATGTATAATTACTAGTAAAAATTGATGAGTCTACCAAGTACAGGTAGGAGGAATAAAAAATGGTGGCTACTTAAAAAGTTAAAAATAATTAATTTTTTATTCAGAGCTCTATATCTTTAAAACTACCAGGAGCAATAGAAAATCCTGGAATAGAAATTCCTAAAATGTAAGCCCTAGTAGAGCTATTTACTTTCTGGTATTACTTTAATGGTTTCCGAGATATAGCTTAAAATTTTTTATTAAAATCCAATATTTCATAAAAATGTTGTATGGAACGTCAGAGGATCAGAAGATCTGTAGTTAGTGAATTTATTTTGAAAAATCTTTATCTCAAAAACCACTTGACGTAAAGATGTCTATTAGCACTCAAATTAAAGCTAGTTTAATGAGCTATTAAGTAGTTCCTTACGCTTATCTTCGTAGGAGTAGTAGTTTTCATGATGTTTACTAAAATAAATAGGTTTATAGTTGTTTGGACAAATTTCTATTTGGCAAATTTATATTCATATGTGCACATCATAAAAACTACTACTCCTACGAGGATAAATGTCATAAGCTACTTTATAGTAAATTAAATTTCCTTTATTTTGAGTAGTAGCAGAGATATGTGCGTCATATGGGTCTAGAGATATATTTTTTTAAAATCAAACATTTCATAGGAACAACTAGAAATTAACATTTTGTCATATTTTCTCAAATACTATAAAAAAACTACTACTCCTTTGAAGATAAACGTTATTAACTATTTTATAGTAAATTTAACGAGCTTTAATTTGAGTGCATACAAACATTTGTTGTACGTCCTATAGTTTCTGGAATAAAGTTTTTCATAAATCAAACTTATTGTTTGAAAAACTATAAATCTGAGTGCTAATAGACATCTAATCTATACGTCACATAGTTCCTGAGGTATAGATTTCTCAAAATAAATTAATGTTGCTTTTTAAAAAGCTATATCTGGAGAACTATTGGACGTAAATAGCTCTATTAGGGCTAATATTCCAGCAAATTTACTCTTCTTTAAATAATATTCTTATTCTTTTAGTGATTGGAGAAGTTTGTCGGGGGGTGCGGTCATCAAAGAACAACATAAATAAACAAAACCGTATTTATTTATTTTATGCCGAGTTTCAGGTCTTCATCGGGGCTATAGAACAAAAGAGATAACAACAACATTTAGAGAAACATACAATTGAAAAGGAATAGTATAAAACAAATTTGGAATTATACAAAATATTGAATTGAATCATAAATGATAAATAATTTATAACTGATAATTGTAAAAATATTTTAATAATAATAGTAAGAAAATTTTAATTGATTGATAATCGTGGAATTAGATGGCAGTAGATTGAAAACAGTGAAAGATGAAATATAATATCATGTAAGTAAGAAGATATGTATAATATAAGATATGCAAGTAGTGTAATATTCTTTTAGATTTTCTATATTTCTATTTTCTATTTTCTTGTTGGTAGTTTTTAAGAGCTTCGAATTAAAAATTAATGATTTTTAAGGTTTTGAAAGAGCCGCCTTTTTATATTCCCCTTACCTATACTTGGCAGACTCATCAATTTTGACTAGTAATTATACATATTTTTCATTAAAGTAATAAAAATTTGGGGCGAAATGACTGACTGTTTGTCTTCCCGGCTCTTGTACTAGGGGGAGAACCCATATCAAACCTCATTTTACAAATTATACAGCTCTTCATTTAATTATACTACTCGTTGCTCAGATTGTATAACTGTAATTAGTCTGCTGATCGATATGAATATACACCTATACATCTCTAATTAAAAGTTTTCCGGCATTGCCCTATTTCTTGTTAGGTTTTTATTAATGGTATACTGGTATGAAAATACAGAATTGAAAATCTATGAACATGCTATGTGAAATTTTAAGAAAAAAATAATTGCTTAGAAGAATATTTTTCAAAGCTCCTTTCTGCTTAGTGAAATTACATTAAAAAAAAAACTTAAATGGAGGTAGTTTGAACAATTGAATTCCAGCCTTCATTATAGCAATATAAAATCATTTAATACAATTACCTTTTTCATATCTCATTTCATATCAATTATGAACAATATTTTAATCATTTATGCCTTTAATTATAACATGGTTTGATGTACACTTCCATAAATGCAGAGAGTATTTAGCGAGTTTAATTTGATTTAAACATGGTTAGGTAAGCTTTCCAAATATTAATATTATAAATCAAACAATAAATGTTATGATTATTGGAGGATTTGGTTGTTTTATACACATTTTGACATTTTAGCGCTCGATTTTGCTTATTTTGGGTTTTTCACTGTACGTTTTTTTACTGCACGAGAATCCAGTCTCTACTCTATTCATCACTTATCTTCCTAGTAAAAGTTAAGAGAAGAACTTGTAAAACAGTAAAACCTAAACAGTTGTGACGCGGCTTAGCGCCGACAATAAAAATAATAAATTATTGTTACTTTAATTTTATAGGTTGTTGTGTACGGTTTGGAAACCGGAGGATAGAATGGAGGCTCTTGTTTATAAAAATAATCGTATAAATCATGAATGATGGCGAATTAGTGAATGAAGATACGTAAAAAAAAATCGAATTGAGAAATGTACGCAAGAAATGTCAGTAAGAAAATTTTCAAACTTTACATTTTAAAATGCACACCAATACTTTACAATGAACTGAACTACTTAACGATGAAATAGAGGAATCATTATAAGTCGCAAAATACTAAAGCTAATTTCATATTAATAAAAAACAGTTTAATTAATAAACTTGAAAATTGACTGGTTACAAAAATAAAAGTCATTGAAAAATATGAATTTTTCATAGGCAAAGTGGAAGGATAAAAAGATCATCTGTAGAAAGGAAGGCTCAAAAGATCCATCCTTATTCACAGGAAAACTTGCCAATCCTTTCACAACAGTAATTGCAACCCTCCTTGGAATAAGATTTATTCAGCGATTACATGAATGGTGATTGTAACTTCAGTTACTGAATAAAACATAAATTATAAGAAACCAAAAGAGATGCCGAGTTTATTATAATCCATCATTATATATTAAAAAGTTTTGAATAAAAAGAATATTCAGTATACAGATTTTATTTGCTACGAATATATTTACTATTCTTTATCTTCAGTTTTTATGTAATAATAATAATCTGAACCGATAGGTTCTATTTGGATATCATTAACAAATGTTAGCTGCATATATGCTTCTCCTCTAAACTAAATTTAAATCCAAATCAAACCTAACAGGGCATTTGAGTTTCAATCTCCCACATCGATTTTTACTCACGGTTTAGAGAAGATTAAATCGTTGTAGTTCAATAGCCCAAGAGGAGAATAAAGTCAGTTATTTCACCACAATTTTAAATAACATTAATAAAAATTGTGTATAGTTACTAATCAGAATTGATGAGTTTGCCAAGTCATGGGGGATACAAAATAATGGAAAAACCTTAACAAAAATTAATTTTGGAGCTTCATATTTTTAAAACTACCGACTATAATAAAAACCTAGGGTATTAGTTCAGATCGTTCTGATTTTATAAATCGTGTAAATTAGTATTATGATTGTAAATATATTATTTCAATAAATAAAATACAAACAAAAGAATATATTGATACATAGTAATTCTTCTTGGCCTCTCACCAGCCTTTACATTCTTAGCGGTATGATTACCCCACAGTACCGTTCCTTCCGTATATCTTGGAAAATAGCAAATAGTCACTTAGATCAGTAAGTTCTTTCACTATTTTTTTTCATAGTAACTGATTTTTTTTTATTCCACGCTAATTTCTAAGGGTTACCTCATCAAACAAGACCCACATTGAATATCTGTAGAACTGACATACCCCTTCACGACCGTAAGCGGTTACCTTGCGGAGTGGAGTTTCCATCCTGCAAACCAAGAGCGAATTCCTATTCAGCTAACAGACCTATTAAGACGAATTATCGAGGGCTTCTAAAACAGAGCACCTCACCTATTTAATTGGTACCAAAACCGATTGTACAGAACCACGATGACAGTTCGTGACCCCGACGTAATAAAAAATTAGGTATATTAGGAATCAAAAGTAAGACCATATTATCAAGATAGAAGGAGGATCGGCGGGACAACAGGATATGAGGACAGCAGACGTAAATCCTGCATAGATTTATCTCTTATCAGGGACATGTATCACTGATTTAAAGCTTTTGGAAGAATACTCAAGCTATGGTTTGTCATATGCGAGGCTGTCTTCTCAACATTTGAAGTGACATCAAACACCAGAAAAGTTCAGCTGCTCATTCCGAATATGGAGCGATACATGCTAAAAAAATGTTCAAGATCTCATTACTGATCCAGAAAAGCATAAATTATGGAAACTAGAAGGACCGACTCTTGCATAATAATAATATTTTATTTGTTCTGGAACGAGTCCCTTAAGAATAATACAGAGAAATCAATAGATGAAGGCTGAGAAGCCCCAGAGATACTTAAACAAAAAAATACTAAGAAATATAGACAGTCATTATAAAAATTAATTATAGATTACTTTCTCACTTTTATCAGTTGAACAATAAACAAAAATGAATAGCTAAAAAAGAGAAAGGAAACGATGTAAAAATAATTAAGAATGATATAATAGTTAACATACATATTTACAATTATATTAATTTACAATTTTATGGGGTCTGAATGGATAAGAAATGATTGAACAGGTGGGGTTTAAAGGTCGGGAGGGTATTAGAGCGACGAATGTTGGAAGGAATGGAGTTCCATAAGGATGAGGCTCGGATAATGAAAGATCTATCGAAAACAGCGGTTCGGTGGGCCCTTGTGTATAAATCTGAAGACCGAAAACGAATAGAGGATTTGAATTGAAGGAGCTCGGAGATGTATGAAGGACGACAGGATTGGATGACTTGGAAGATGAAAGATGCCAGAAAATACTTACGACGGTAGGAAGGATAAAGCCACATCAACTGTGCATAAAAACGGGAAACAGAGGCGTTCCTAGGGATCCCGAAGATGAATCGTACACAGCAATTTATTAAACGTTTTAATTTCGCCTCGAGATCCCCAGAGACTCCCCCATATACAATACGCATACCAACGCGGAATCAGACACCCTTCAAATAAAGCACTTGCTCAAGGACCGCCTACTTGGTAACCAAACTCCCCCTCAATAGCTAGGAGAAATCTGCAACTAGCTGGAGGCAGGATGAATTTATCCGTACATTGTGGTTGACAAACCCATCTCATCTGTTTTGACCCATCTTGACCCTAACTGAACAAACATACGTCTACCGAAAAGTACGCCAACTGATCGCATAAAAACCGACAACAGATAGACTTACGAAACCAGCATGTTATTGTTCACAAAGCCTGCGAGAACGCCACCAAGATATGTATCGAATCCTAAGGATATTGGACTTCAAGAACTGCGGTCAAGCCCCAACCGAAGACAACAAAGTATACGCTCGAGATCTAAATCGCGCAAGGATGGTATCTGGATGTATCACCATACACTTAGAGAAAAATCAAATTAACGTATAAAGCCATGTAAATGGGAACCAAACAGTTCAGAGCCAATATAAAACTCCAACCATCGGAAGTTTTGGCGGAAACGTTCACACCGTAACCGTACCACTACTTTTTCATAAAAGACAAGACCTCAGGCAAACTGCTTATAAATAAAGGAGCATCTATTTCCCTACTATCAGTCCCTAAAGGACGATGCATGGCTCCCTTGGACTTCACACTCAAATACTGTCACATCGACGACCTAACCCACAGAAACTTTATTTTCAAAAATCTTATTTGAAATTCTGAAATTCGCTGTTCTTTCCTTAGTGTAAGGTGCCTTGTTTCGCATCCGTAAAGAACAGTAGGATGGATAATAGTTTTGTATACCCTCACTTTTATGTTTCTTGACAGAAAAAGCCAACGTCCAAATTCAAAAATAACCTCTTTAACCTCTCATTTATTTCTTCATTATTTGTTTCTTAGTTATTGTGGAACCTAAATACTTAAACTTCTATACATATTCAAATGTATTCCCTTCTATATCTACAACATCGAAATTGCTCAAGTTTCAATCAACAGAAAATTTATCCTTGAAGTATGAATAAGTTTTGGTGACTACAAAAAAAACCAACTAAACAAAGTGAAGGAGCATAAATTAATAATTAAAATAAAGATTAAATACAAATTATTATGTTGAGAGAAAGTGAGGACAGGAAAAGGGAAAAAGGGAGTAAGCGAGTGATTGATACCGTAATTCGGTAATAAAGATTCCCCAAGTAAAACAAACCTATAATTACGCGCTATTTAAGAAGACTATGAAGAAGTGTAATAACTAATTTTTATAACTTCCATAACTTCTATTAACGGGCCGCCAGTAGCTCAGTTGTAAAGACACAGTCTTACCAATTTGATGTCTATTAGCAGTGGCGGTTCGAAACCGGCCTGGGACGTTGACTTTTTTCATTGAGTGGCGGTCCCACAACATGAAGAACTCTGACTGCCAACCATGGTTAGGCAATATAGGACTCCAATGGGAGTTTTGGCCGAAAAAGAAAAACAACAAAAAAAAACTTCTATTAACAGTTTCAGATCATATACAGAGCACAGGCATTATCCTTCATTTTTAAATAACATATATTTTTTCTAATTTTATTTTGTCATTTATCGTTTACAATCCCTTCACTTATATTAATTTTTTTATTTGTTACAGCATCCTTTTATTTCCATTACTCTAGTGTACACATGATCTTCGGTCATTGCCTATTATAAAATCAATTAACTATGTTTTCGCCTCATGACTATATGATTAGATATGTAATTGTAAATATAGAACGCAAATACATATCATCCATTACATGTTTTCTTTAAGACATGGCCCGTACAGTTATTTCCAACATGTTTGTTATTTTCAACGCATCTCGTTACATTTCTACTCTTTCCTTATTCATATGGACATGTTCTTTGCATTATAGAATCGACTGGAATTGTGTATCTCCCATTATTTTCTTTTTTTCTGCTTCTCTATCATTTCTTTTACATTTTTTTTAATATATCTATATTTAAAATATAGATATAGATGTAGAAGGAAATAAATTTGAATTTGAAAGGTAGAGAGGTTATACGGTATCTAAAAAAAAAAAAATATGAATTAGAAAGTTAGGAAACTATTATCCTTCCTACTGATCTTTAAGTACGCAGACTGTTGCTTAAGGTTTTTGGAAATAAAGTATTGAAAAAGGACCAAAAAGGAGGGACGTGGCGTGAGGGTTGGGACGCAGGTTCCAGTGCGATCTTGTTCGAAACGTTGTGGGTTCGTCCTGGGACAGTTAAACATTTATTTTTCGGTGGTCCTGAAGAATGAATCTTGACACTCCCACCTTGGTTAGTACGCGGCGGCAACCTAGGTAGCCGTCAGGGGTTGGCAAAAAGGACCACTAGGCTCACTTGCCGGACTTGTTTCCCCTACCAAATACCAGTAACATTTTTCTCTCGTGAATAATCATCCTTGGGGAAATTATTCGAGAAATTCAAATTACACATCTAAACTCCATAAGTTATTCAACAGAATTTTATTTTGAAACTATCTAAATCAGAAAAATGCACCAGGGTGGGACTTAGCAATTAATTGAAGTTTGTACTGGGCCCTTTGTTAGGTGATTGGCATCCCACTTGTTAAAGTAGTAGGAAATTCTACAAGATCACATTCTATCTTGGACTAATCTCTCAGGTTCCACCTTGGATATTGATTGCTTGTCTGGTTTATTGTGCTACACGGAGGCTAGGAAAGGACCTGAAATTGAATCAGATTCACTGGCTAATTCTATAATCGTGCATTGGAATCTTTTCAGATTTATTCATCTCTACTCTTGCCTCTTAATTTTTTTTTATGCTCCCCCTACCAAGACATTTCTAGCAAACGGTGTACTATACTACAGGTTACCATCCTATTCTATCTGGATAGGAACAATCTAGATTCATTACGTGGGACAACATCTCTATCTTAGTCAATGGTTTTCCAGTTTAGTATGCGGTGTTCAACTGAATTCTGCTTTATCTTTTCCACCTATTTGAATGTCAGCCTTCCTCATGGGTCAGGGGTCAGTTTCTAGTACTGAACCGTTCATAATTAGACATAGAGGTTCTATCAGATGGCTTCTTAATACATGTGCCCGTGTTGCCCACTATGGCTCTGAGAACATTCCGATCAAATTTTTCAATATTTTTGTCATGTGCCAATGATAATAGGAAGAGATCATGTCTCACTGCCATACTTCGTCATAGGATTTACGATTGAATTCAACAATTTATTAATTTCTAAGATTCGACCTTCTTTACCAGGGCTGCTTGAACAACTATACTGAATTAATGAAATATTTCCTACTATGTATAAATACTATATACTATATTTAATAATTTTAAAATAATAAAGAGATGTATTTCAACGAAAAACAATTCAATTAAAGGAGAGAGCTATAACTAACAAAAAAATAAAAAATTCATTACAAGGGTTTAAAATAAAACTCAGTGAACTTTGACCAATGAATTATTCAAAACAGTGGAGAAAGAAAAAAGGAAATACAGAACTTGTAAAAATAAATTATTCATGGGTTTTGCTGCTAATAATAGGATGTGATACACAACAATAAT
>NW_027110126.1:1594655-1614817 GCF_000696795.3 Halyomorpha halys
TCTTTTCTTCTCTCTTCCCTTTTTCAAATTCAACTTGTTTCTTTTTACTATTAGAAGGCAATTGTTTGTTTTATTTAAGTGTACCATATCATTATTTTTTGTTATTAATTTTACTTTCCTCTTTTATTAAGAAGCATTATTCTTATCTATTTATTTTATTACTTTTTTTCTTTTAATAAGAACACTGTATATAGTTAGGGGTGTCATTTGTATGACTATACCCCTCATACTCAACTGTTAAAAAATATATATAATATAAGTTATATCAACCATATAAGGCCCACCAGGCCGATCTGGTATAAAAATAAAATAAAATAAAAAATTACACACTAGAATACTATCTATTATAAGAAAGGCATGAGAAAATTAAAATGGTTTTGCGTTAGCAAACATTACTCCTGCTATAGATTGTCGTAAAAAAAAATTATTATTATAAAAGAATTGTACCACAGAAGCAAAAAATTGTTCGAACAACGCTTTAACAAGATTTTATTTTTTTTTTTAAATCTCTACTCGTAAAGCTACCCATACTGCCGATTTACTTGCTGTTTTTTCCTCACCATTAGCCTGATTGTTTGCTGTCTTTTCCAGGAATAAATGAAAATTCAATATTTTTTTAACTTCTGTCTTTCCCATGTTGTAGCACCTCAACTAACGAAAATACACTGAAAATAATTCGACAAAGTAATTTTAGACAAAACATTTCTTTGGAAACAAGTTGATGCTAGATGTTCTTAGTAATTTATGTTTAAAAAATCAATATCAACACACGATGGCAGACATTCAACAAATAAATGTAATAATGATAATTATAAAAATTAGGTGAACGCAAAGATTCAGATGGTATTCAGCCCTAAACCTTTGGATTCACTTGGTCCTAGTCTGATATCATCAAATATTCCAATACTATACCTACTTATGTCCAACGAACCTTCGGTCTGGTAAAAATAACTTAAAATTTTGCTATGCCTAGATGTAAATTTAAATAAATTTCTCTCCGTGGATTGTAAAAATGTTTGAAAAACACTTTGGTAAAAAAGTTTACCATTCCCTCAGGATCCGTTAGCGTAATATGAAAGATTTTTCAAAATGGCTGCCGTATAATTTTAGGTTTATTTTCAACAACTCCTATAAGTATTAACAGTAACTTTAAGTATTTTAGTAACTGAAATACTATAAGTATTATAAGTAACTGAAATATCATTATAAATGACTTTAGTGTACCTTTAAAAAGCTTTAATTAGAGTTCTAATGGAGCTATTTATGTTTAATTATTCCCTAGATTATTATTAGATAATCAATTTTTTTTTTTCAAAATAGCTAAAAATCATCATTTGCGAATTTATTTGAGTAGATTTCATGCAAACCACTAATCGTAAGCAAATAATCATTATAAACTTCTTTATAATGCATTTAATGAGATCCCAATAGAGCCCTGATACAACTCTTTACATTCAATATTTCCGAGATATAGTTTTTCAAACACTAATATTTTTTTCCAAACGAGATCTCAACATTTTGTGAATGTATTTTTACGAATATCATGAAAACTGCTATTCTTAAGGTAATTATCAATACAAACTGCTAGTGTATCTAAAAAGTTCCCAATTGAGCTCTAATAGACATCTATACAGCAGTAACAATTCAACCACAGTGTGGTGGAAGATAAATGTTATTTACTTTCTATGAAGGGATGGTTAGGGATGGTTAATGGTTAATGGTTAATGGTTAATGGCTCAAACAGGAACTAAGACATCATATGTACCACTTCTACTTACAAGCTAGTATGTACAACTTTTTTCATAGAGTGTACTCCAACAAATGTATTTATCTTCTCTTTTGAATTGGAGAGTCAGAATCAGAATGCTCTTATTTCCAACAGAAGGAGGTCCCATCAGCAATCATAGTTGGTGAGGAGAGAAAAAACGAGGATAATTGGTTCACACTATTTTATGAAGGAGCTTTCCAGAAATTTAGAATAGATAGAGCCAAGTCTTGAGTAAATCTTCCTATGTTGTATATTATAAGGTGTTTGGCTCAATCAATACTTAGGTGGTTGTGAACCAGGGGGGTACAACTTACATAATTCTGGAAGGGTTGTTGAGAACAAAGTGAAATTGTGGGAACTATCCCAGAGGGTCTATTCCTTTGTCAGGGATATTTTTACTAATGTACGTGTGTAGCTAACACTTAGATTATTTATTTCTTATTAATAAACAAGGATATTTATGAAGGAGCAACATACTATACAACAACTGTGAAATATTTTCTGAGATAACGATCTTTTCTCAAGATATGACTTGGTCTTAATGTATGTTAAATTATATCAAAATCGTGTAAAAATAAATGCATTTCACCAAAATTTGTGCTAACTTATTATTAACCAACTTGTATAGTTGTTTGAAAAACAATATTTCAGAAAATATTGTACGTAGAATTTTTATAGGCTTCAAATTTTAGAAAATTTACTCTACTTTAAAAAAGGTTTTAATATTTTTTCGAGTGATAGTTAATTTTCAAGATGATATATTTTTTCTTCAATAAAATGAGCTTCAACAGCTACTCGTCAAGAACTGTTGTTGAGACCAGATAAAAAGCTTATTTATTTGTTTAAAGAAAATCCACTGTAGCTGTTGAAAAAATAAATTATTCTTCAAAAAAAATTTATTTAAATGGGAGTTCAGAAATAGAAAAACGAAATTGGAAACTTTTAAAATGGTTAAACATTTTATTGAATAAAAAAGAAAACCATGTAACTTATTCATTGTAAATGGCTTTGCTGATTTAAACATAAAACTACTGCATTGCATTGGACACAATAGTCGGGTAAAAAAAGTTTGTTATAAAAATCTAACAAGGAGAGTGCAAGGTCTTGGTGCCACGGATTTAGTTCAAGTTTTGTAAGATGATAGATTTAGTTTCCCTGTTGATGAAGATACATGGTTATGGGGGCCACTACTCAATAATATTATAGATATTTGCAATTGAAGATGCAATTCACTCGTTGAATTCAGTTCTGTAGCAAACGATAACACGCAATGGGTTAAGTGTAGCAGCAAAGGATTGCGAAGGATCCCTAGGTCCGAGTCCGGGGAGGGTGAGTAACTTGATTTTTATTTGATGTCTATTTTTACATAAAAAGATAGATAATGAAGTTTAAATAAATTGGAAATGAATTGTCTTTAATTACTAGAAACCTTATAAGAGTTTTGTCATTATCATTCGTATAAGTACAGAGTAATTAATAAGAATACAGAATAACAACTCGACGAGGAACACCAATACGTTTCTGCTACGCTAAACCCATTACGTAGTGTTTGCATCTTCAATTGCAAATATCTAAAACATTATTGAATAGATACTCTTATAACCATATATTTCCATCAACAGAGAAACTAAGTTTACCATCCTACAAAATTTGAACTAAACCCGCGACCCCAAGACCTTGCACTCTCCTTGTAAGGTAGTGTTTACCTTCATACAAATATTTGTTTTAACTATAATTTGCGCCTTTTAATCCTTTAAATTTTAGTATTTCACCAAATTACTAATACAACTTTATGAGTAATTGGCAGAAATAACGGCCACCATTTTTTAAAATATACTATATTAGGCCTTCCCATCCCAAGGGAGTGCTACCATCATACATTTAACATCGTCTTTTTTAAACATTTCGACGTCTGATTGAAAGGAATCAGTTTAAATTACTTCTGGATTAACTTGCAATTTCACTAGATTAATTTTTGCAAATTAACACAGGTTATTCAGGTGTTATCTATTCAACTGCATCACTAAAACTTACTTGTTGAATTAGTGTTAATTTGGAAATTCTTTCATTAGGCCCATACTCACAACTTAAAGAATTACTGTAATTAAAGTTGTCTAAATGTTCTGAATAAATGACTGAAGCTGTAGCTTTTGAAGCTTTATAGAGTGGTCATTAAAAATTGAAATTCACAAGTTAGCATTATACATATCGAACATGAAAGGCAATTACAGGAAGGATTAATAAAGAAAATAAAGAATTCCCCGTTGCCTGTTTACAGAGGGGCTGGTCGGCTGGGGATTCGGAGGGAGGAACCACTCGGGAAGGAAACGATCAGGCTATTGTGAAGACTATACAGCACAGGACTAATTGCTGCCGCTTTGTCCCTGCGAAAAACCCTTTTTTATTATTCAGACATAGCGTGGTCTCTTAGTTTGAGATAGCTGGAAAATGATATACATCTCTCCAAGTGAGAGTCATCTTTTCACTTCTATTAGTGCAATTATATTCCAGCCATTTCTTAATAAGGACCACTTTTCATAAGCCATTGTTCTTAGGACCATTCTGGAAAACAATTTACAATGAACTGTGGAAAAGCTAAGAGGTTACTTAATAAAAGTTTATAACTCAATCTACCTAGGTAAAACCTCCTTTTATATTTATCTACAAATCAAATGTTTTAAATGTGTAAGCACTAATCTCATAACAAAGAGTCTTATAACATACTAATAGATGAAGGCTTTTATTATTATATAAATTAATGATGTGCAAAGGAACTCATCGTATAAAATCAAAAACATACGTTCGAACAATGCGGTTAAATTTACATAGAAAAAAAATGCCGTAAAATTAGTTGGGATTGGGGCAGATTCTCAGGGTTTTTTTTTCAAACAATTACTTTATATTCGCATCAATTTAGAGCAGAAAGATTGTCGAAATTTCAGCAGTCTATTTTGGAATAAAACAAAAAGTTAAGTGATTGCTGATTCTGGAGTATTTTGTTTAAATTTCTGGTATGATACTTCCCCCCTCCCTCTTTATCTTTTATTAGTTACGAAGGATTCAGTCATGGAAAGTTCAAATAGTTCTTAGTTTGAAGCCAGGACATTCATAATTAAATTTGACTTATTTTCCAATGAAAAATTATTATCTCTCAAAATTTAACAACATTTATAAGATAGGTTGATCCAAACCTAATGTTTCAAATTAAAAAAAAAATCTTTCTCAGAGGAATAATTCTGGAATTTATTTTTAGAACATGTTACTTTCTTTTTTAAAACGTTTTTGTAATATGTAGCTAAAGTTTGTTGTAATAATCTTACTAATAATTTGGATATAAAAAAAAAGGTCAATATTTTGTGCGGTTTAGTGTTTGTCACCAATGAAAGCCTAAAACTATCTAAAGCCCCGTTAACATGGGAATAGGTTAATCTGTGGTTATATGTTTATTTTGAGAAAATTATATTTTCCGAGATCAGCATTCTGACATTAAGGGATGGAGGAAACATAAATAAATAAAATTTCTTAAATAAACTAAATATTTTTTTATATCAGATAAAAACATACTGGTAAATTAATAAATATGAATGTTCCTACTGAACTACTTAATACATAATTTCGCATGAGGTGAATAATTTAGGGGACAAAAACAAATAATATGCAATAACAATAGTAAATGGAGCTACGATCGCAATTAAAAAGTTATGTAAATATAGAATAATAATAATAATAATGAAGACCTAACGAACTCAAAGGTTCAATGCCGATACGTACAATCGCTCTCTACATACATCCTTCCAGTAATGCCCCTCCAAACTCAATTCTAATAAATCAATCCTCATATCATCATACGCAATCCTCCCTTCTACGTTTCGCTCTACCCCTCAGACGTTTAGCCGTCAGTTCAGTGTTTATCAACATTTTAGGGGATCCACTCGTTACTAAGCCCTACAACCTTGCACGCCCATCTTATACGCCATAATGCTTTACCTTGAATTATATTGACCGGGTGTAGCTCCCTTAATTCAGCTTTGAGTAATCTCATGTAAATTCATTCTTTTTCGGTCTAAATATTTTACGTAGTACTTTATTTTTGAAACCTTAAAGCGCTGTCCACCTTTTAGTGCAAGAGGCCACGTCTCGCATCCATAAAGAACAGTAGGAAGGATAATAATTTTGTAAATTATAATTTTTAAGTTTTTGGAAAATATAGAATACATGTGTTTAAAATTCTAGTATTTTTCAGTTTTGTTATTCAAATTTATATTAAGTTTTATATTTACTTATAACATGGCAACGGTGTTGTCTAAGCATTATATTTATAAGCAACGTTTTGATTCAGCATTGATAAGAAAAAAATCTTAGGTTTTTTTTTTTGTTTTTTTTAACAATTTGGCATTTTAACCAACTGTGCGCCTTAACCAAAATAAACAAATTCATATATTCATTTTCAGTAGTAAATACTTTGGCTCGTACCTTAAAACTACAAGTTCTGTGGCCTAATTAGTCTTGAAACATCGACCTGTAGTGTGTTGAAACATTATCCTTCCCTTTGGCATCTTTGATAATGAACCCTCTGCATAGTTTATTTAATTGGACCAAGTCTTTAGGAAAATCTCATTAAAATATTATCATTCCAATTATCAGTTGAATGAAGGTGAAGTCAGGTATATTAATTTAACTTTGGGCCATTATTACTTCACCGAAATTGAATTTATGATTTAACAATGTTTCTGCCTGTCGATCCATCTTTGGGAAAAAAATCTGCAAGGACTCAGGATATATTACAAACATAACCATAAAAATAAGTGCATTGATTAATTTTATAGTCAAGGTTTTTAATTGTAAATGATATTCATTTTATGACTGCATAACCGATAGATAGAAATTTTACGATAGAGTCAAGCAAAAAATTAGATAATTGTGTTCTCCTTTTCTCTGTGTTTTAATCAAACAGGTGATTATCCCTATGTTTATTCTATATCTTTATCAATTTTCTTAATATCTCCCTTTTACATATTACTATACCATATCTACTTCATCTATCTATTCTACCTTTTACACCTACCTCTTTAACATATCTATGACTAATTTTTATGAATAGACTCCTACAATCTATTTGTCTAGATATATATTCAGGACTTCTATCACACCTTTTTATATTTATTAGTAACTTTTTTCCAATCCACTTCCTTATATTGTTCTTATTATTTCTTTTTATACACTTTATAATCATAACAATCGTTTTTAAATGTTTCTATTTTAATGTTTTGTTAATTCTAAAATGTTTGGATCTTGTTTTTTTTTTCATTTAGCCCTAATGAAGTGGGGCGAAACGTTGGTTAACAATAAATATTGTTCTTTTACTATTTTGATACTTTTATGACCGGCATCCGGACTAACTTCCTACAATCTACTACATACGATCTTCTTCCAACAGAAATTAGATTATGTGCAAATTTTAATACTAATATAACTTAATGTCATAATAAAAATATGAATTAATTACTTTATTTTTCAATTACAAAAAAAAAAAGACAGGTTTTGTACCTGAAAATGGCTTGACGGGCCGAAACGTGGGTGACACCCATAGACCTTTGGACTCAGCTCCCAGGCCTCCAGGCTCAGCTCGCCTAAGACCTAGTGGCTCATCCACCCCCAAGATTCGCCTTTTCCCTGCTCAAATCATATAATAATCCTTAAATCCGTAGAAGTTCATTATGAACCAGTAAGGTTTCAAAAACCCTTGAGGTATTCATGAATCCTATACTTTATAGTTATCACTTCCGGGACCATCTTGATCATCTTCTGCCTCCGATAAAACAGTTTCTTTACCTTTTTTTTCACCCAGTATATCAGAGACATTTACTTTTTCATGACCAACTTTTTAATCTTCGCAAAACTGTTTACTTCCTCTGCAATAGCACCAGTATCCTATTTATAGTAGGAACACTGATCTTGAATAACATTAGACTTCCACTGACCTTTCTTCAGGATTTTCCCATAAGAAAAACATTCATTTGGTGGACAATTATCAGAAAAGCGGTCTTCAAGCTGCAACTGGGGAATATAATTCTTTAAAATATAATGTAAGTTGTTTTTTTGTCACCAAAAAGAGGTTCGCCAACCTCTACTTAAACCATGAATCGTTTTTTTCTTTGACTCGACTTGGGTACATTATCGTACATACTTGATAGTTTTCTCAATTTACGGCATCTACAGATCACTACCATTAATTTTAATTTCTATTATTTAAAATTTTACGTCAAAATTATTTTTAAATTTGAAAACTTTTTTTTTTATCAATGTTCATTTAACTCGTCGTATGTTACAATCGCGCCACACATTAACATTAACTCTAAGTACTCTTACTTATAATTTGTTATTGCTGAGAGCGCTGTAATCGCTTTTTCAGTTCATTTAATTTTATATTAGTATTAGGAGAAGTTAATGCAATTATTTTAAAGTAACATCCACAATAATTTTTAACTCTCCCCAACACTTGATTTTGCAACTTCCTCTCCCTCTTCCCTCCCCAAAATATTCAAAGATGCAGTTAACTACAATGTTCCCAAAATTAGTTCTGACCAATAGATTATGTAAGGTAAGAGGATAAATTGAGTGGAATTAAAACATATTAAAGGCCTTCTACCCAAATATCTTTCAATAACTGGTTTTATTCAATAATATTTTTTTCGACCAGTCTAGTTTTCCTAATCTGATGAATTCCATAACATTGCTTGCCTATCTTTATATTCTCAGCCCATCTCCTCCAAACTTGGCCAATGCATAATCCACTAGAAGGACCGTAAAACATTCACGAATTAGGGTACCGACCTCATCATACTTGGAAATTGAGTAAGTTCTGGCCCAATCATATGTCAGGGCCGATTGGTTAGTTAATTAGGTTCTAGGTAAATTGGCCTCTTGAAAGATCTCCATAGGAGAATATTATTTAATTCTAATCTTCAATGATTAAAAAAATACATTTAACAATGAATTAAATCATTAAAATACTCACCGTATGCTATGATGATTTAAGAATTTAAATACTATTCAAATTTAATAATAATTAAATAGATTAATTATATATATTAGCAGATTCATAAATATAATTAATTGGTTAATGGCTGTTGTAGGATTCGTCTGGAAGAAATGCTTAGAAAGCGGGCGATGGGAAGGAGAAGGAGAAGTAGGTTGGACCAACTACACCACCTGCTACGGCCCGGAGATGCTTCAACTTTATCGAAAATTGTATTCGGGATCATCACCAGAGGTAGCTATGAATAATTTAAATCAAAGTCCCTTTATAAAGAAATAGGACGGAAAATATCAAAATCATTCCTAAATGTCCGTAGAAATGGCTGAGTAAAGATAAATCTTATTGAATGCGCACGGAATCTAATAAACGATAGGATTCTCTAATCATGGTAAATTATTTTCCAGAGATTGCCAATATCAGCTTGGTACAGCTATAAGTGAATGATTGATATTGCTATAATATAATAGTTTATCGTTTAGATCACTATTATATTCATTTATTAATATTTAAGTGTTTAAACAAATTATCTAATTTATTTTGATTTTTTATTTATATCGAGAAAGATGATTGTTCAACAGTCAAAACATATAATTATCAATAACAATAATTATATATATACCTAAATATTTTGATAACCAAAGACGCTTAATATAACTCTTAAAATATGAAGACATAATTGATTATTTAACTAAAACAAAATAAGTTACTCATAATTAACAAGAGTGATTTTTTTATTATGAATAACAAAAAAATTCTCGAGCTGAGAAAAAATAGTGGCTGCCTAACATCACCGGTTTCAGATAAGGAATAATAATCGTTATACAATTCACTAAGCTATAAATTGATTTTAACCCTTTAATTCAGTATCCAAAATAGTAATGAACCCGAAGGTTCAATGCCGAAACCACCAATCGTTCTCTACATACATTCGTTCAATGATGACCCTCCAAAACCAGTTCTACTAAATCACTCCTGGACAATCCTCCCATCAATGTTTCGGTCAACCCCTTCGGACGTTTTCTCATCGGTTCAGAGAATTATTAGCATTTTACTATTAGCATATATTATTAGCATTACGCAGTTATTAACATTTTAGGGATCAGTTCGTTACTAAGCCCCATTACCTTATAGTCCCATATTATGTTTTATTCACATTAGCGTTCTAAATTCTCCAGTAAATTCATCCATTTTCAATCAGAATATTTCATGTAATACTTTATTTACAAAATCCTGAAGGCACTGTTCCTCCCTAAGTGTAAGAGGCTACGTTTTTCTGTGGAAAGGAAAATATTTTTGTAAATTATAAGTTTTTGACAGAGGGTACGAGCTCAGCAATTTCGAGGTTGAAAAATAACAAAGATTTCCCGCCTTTAATCTCACTTTCCTCACCAATTTCGTTTTTTCTATTTACCGTACAACCTAAATACTTGAACCTACCTATCTATCTGTTCAAATGTATTTCCTCCTATATCTATATCAATGAAATTACTCCCGTTACTACTTTCTACTTTCATTTATCTGTATTTATTTCGAAACCCAGTTTCTTACGAGAGTTTATCAATGTAGTTGTATCTAGTTTTATAGTTTCCTTATCCTAACCCAACAATCCAGCTTAGTAAACAAAGTAATAAAAATGTTCAATCTTCCAGCATTAAAAAATTAATAAATAAAAATATTTATGTGCATAAAATTAGATAAAAAAAATCATTAGATATGGTTTTTCTATTATCTTGTAGGTTATATGATTAGATAAGCCACAAGCTCTTCTCAGATCTCAAAAATAGATATATGTTAAGGAGTATTAAATAAAAATATGACTTCACTACTGAAATTTAAAAATAACCTCGAAGACTACCATATATCACAAAATAAACTGATTAATGAAATTTTCTCTAAAAATAATTTTACTTCTTACTTTCCCGTCACTAAAAGGATGGAAAAATATTGTAATGGGTTGATATTTACAACATACAGCAAAAACTTTTCTAATTAAGATTTGAATTTTTAGGTTTTTTTTTTTTTTTAAGACTTCCATACTTGGGCCTTAGTGGAACAATAGTCAATAAAAGTTGGACAATTTATCAGGTTTTGATAGGTTTGTATACAAACATTTGTACTTCTTCCATTCTTCTTTTTGTTTTTCAGTTCTATCTAACGTTTTGTACGATAACCAAATGTTTAAAAGTACCCAAAATGTGGAAGCAAATTATGTAAGAGAAACACCTTAAACCTTGTAGCATTCAGATATATACCAATACACCAATATTTTTTTAAGATACAAGTTTTGTATTGTTTTCAAAAATAAAAGTTTATAAATATAAAAACTAAATATGTATTTTTTTATTAATATTTTCACCTCTAAATTAAAAACGATACATTTCCAACTCTCTTAGCAGAGCCCTCCCTAAATAAAACAAGTCATTCCAAACCTCCTTATCTAGAAAGAATGATGAATGAAAATCATTCTTAAGTGATAAAAGGTTCCTTGAGATTCCTGATATACTGCTTACTCTGTATATCAGTTTTATTTTATTTATTAGTACATAAATCATCATGATATCCTCAGAGCATACATTAAATAAAACAAAGCACTGATATTATTATATTGATTTACAAAAGCCTTTATTGTTTTACTGAGATCTGTGCATTTATTATTTTTAGATGAAAATTTCAATAGCACAACGAACACGAACGCTGGAAATAGTAGGCTTCAGCGTTTCTCTGGCGGCTTTGATTGTATCACTCGCCATTTTCTCTCATTTCAGGTATCTGCTATTAATTATTATTCCCATTGTTAACATAATTCATAAAATTTTCTTAGTTATATCAGTGATGGCAAGCTTGTTAATGGTTTCAACGGCAATAGTCGCCGTGAGCGAAAAGACTGAAATGGGTTTGCCAATGTTGCAATTATTATCAATATTTTTATTTCTCTCATGAATTTCATCTAAACCCATTTTTATTTATAACTCATTTTATGTTTTTTTTTCGTTTTAGTGGCAACCCCATTTTTAACCTCTTACCATATGATTTAATAATGTGTGTGTTTTTTGGCTGAAAAAGTTCAATAGTTTATTCATAGTTATCGTGTAACTTGGTAGTATTTTTTCTGGAATAAACCATGTTAATTTGACCAATAAAGAGCATTCCTAATTTATCTTTTATTATACCAATTGGACCAGGCATTAAATATTTAATTTTTTTTTAATTTTTTGAGGTTAATCACTTCCATCATTTGAAATAAATTATTATTTATTTATTCATGACAATTGTACAACGTTTCGGGACCACTGTCCCATATTCATGCACTATAATAACCTCATGATTTCATATGGGAAATCATGAGGTTTTTATAGTGCATGAATATGGGACAGTGGTGTTTCGGGACCAATTGTACAATTGTCATGAATAAATAAATAATAATTTATTTCAAATGATGGAAGTGATTAACCTTAAAAAATTTTAAAAGAATTGACTCACCAGACTTCCTAGAGAGATAATCTAAATATTTAATATAAATTCAAACATAATTTTCTACCATGGAAGAGCGTATTCCGCTAAAAACTAAGTATTCCTGAAAAACCACAATGAGAGGAGCTAAGTGTATGATTAAGTAAAAGACTGGTCTCAGCCCACACATTATTTCTAGGAGAAGAATGAGGGAGGGTGATGCCATGGCTTGCCTTCTGTTCAATCTGAACCTTAAAAAGGCTTTGAGTGAGCCCGCGCGATGGGTGTGCAAACAGATAGGGCAAATATTTCCAGCTCTTATATTTAGATATACAGGCTCCTTTGGTGTACGATGGAACAGGCTTTACCTGATAATCAATTGTTCCCTAAGACAGTGCAAAAGAAAGCGAAAACAGAAACTGCGATACCAAAGGAAGATTATAAACAGGTCAACAACAATCTTAATACATTCATATCCATATTATCGACCAGTCATGATATGGATATGGCTCGAAAACGTTGGCCATTTCCAAATTGGATTAACATGCATTACTTTCTGATTCATGAGACAGAAATAGTTGGATCAATTTTGAGTAAGTCGGCATTGACCAGGTATAAAGACGAAAAACCAACTTAGAGCCACAGCTCTAAGGTGTACAAGGAACTAAATCCCGTCCATTTCACCCCTATGGAAATGCTAAGATAGGCTAGACAGATACCTTGCATAAGTGATAATTATATACCAAGGAAGACCATGGAAGAGGTACTGCAGAGGAGCAGAAGACGTGAAAGACCAAAATTCCTCCGAAATAATGTAATCAACTAGAGTAAAACCATGTTTAACTAGGATGCTATATGTTCAAAATGTTTTTTTGCTACACAGTATTAGGACAACTAGAGGAGGTTGTTACCTAGACATAATTTTTGCAACAATAATATGTTGTATTCAGGACATCAACCAAAGCTTTTTATGGAATTTCCTCTTTTTTCCGAGTTTTTCAGGTTATCGAAATTGTTATAATAGGAAGATAATATATGACTTTTCAAAAGGTCACTAAAGCTATCAACTTGAATAGCCATGATAACGCTCTACAAAGTGGGGCAAAATGTCGGAAAATAAATAATTGTTTACTATTTTTGTTTCTCTATTGACCGCAACCCTGGCCATCTTCTCCATAATTTGAAATTATACGGTCAACTATTTATATATATAATTACGATAATTGTTCATCATGATCGAAGAAAACATCCAAATACGTCTGACGTGTCAGTCACATGTTTACTTCAGTTTATATCAATATTATTTAGACTTATTGTGACAAATAATGATTATCTTCAACGAAAAGAAATTCGCGTTTGGGTTCTTTTGCTGGTGAAATTCCCAGACCTCTGCTATTTTTTCATTAAATTCCCTGACTTTTCCTGGTTCGAAAATTCCTTGATTATTCCAGGTATTCCAGATCCGGTAGACACCCTGTATTTTATGTTTATATATTATATACATTTATTATAAACTATATATTATATATATTTATTTAAACAGATATATCATTTTGAATACAGAATAAAAAGTTTTTTTTATCGTATATTCAATAATTTTTTTTTCTTCAGAGTATTAAGAAATAATAGGACTAAGATCCACAAGAACCTGTTCGTGGCAATGGTGGCCCAAGTAGTGATACGACTAACACTCTACATTGATCAAGCTATTATCAGGTCAAAAACCACCAAAACGCAAGGAATTGACAACACGGTAAGAGTAAATCATTTTATTCTTCTTTTATATATTTTTAACCACTCAGATATACCCTAATGATTTAATGTGTTTCCAAAAACAATTAAAACGGTTTTCAGAAATTTATTTATTTTGCATTAAAATAATATTTGTGTGTTTAAATTTTCCATTCTTGCCGGGACATCACATTCTGTTAAATGCGAAATCGGCAATATAGATTTTAAGTTATTTCAAAACTTTTACTCCATACACCGACAAAGTGATCCATGGATACAAAAATATGATTTAAGGCCTTTCATTAATTTAGAGTTCGAAAACATTTATTAAAAGTCTTTTTATTTATTTACCAACTCTGTTCCACGGATAATAAAATTTTCTATCAAATGGATTAATAAATAAAACTGATGAAAAGTATGATTTAAAAATGTACTCCACACAGAAAATGGTCAACAACTGCTAGTCAACATACATCTCTAGTATTCGAAATTTACTGAGTCTTTATGTCCGACAGAGGAATAACATCGGCTTGAATATAAAATTCTAATTTAAGTACACAAAAAGGCCATTTTAGTCTCGAATAGATTAGTTTATTGATCGTACCAAATTTTCGCACATTCAGGTGACATAAGAGCTGTCATTGTATAACTGAAAAAACACACATCATATAGTTAAAGGACCTGCCAGTCAGATACAAGACATATTCCAAAAAATTTAAATAGGGTTGTAAATTTTAAAACTGATTCCAAAGACCTCAATGACTTCTTTTCCGAAACAATAGGTATTTTAAATAAACAATTATGTTTTTTTAGGTTGGTATTTATTATTTGCCGATATAGTACTCATCAAATCAATAAAACATTTTAGAAATCCTAATTTAAATTCGAATGATAATGATCCTTCCATTGTATCCCAAACCCACATCACCACCCTTGAATAATGGTACCAAAACTGGAGGATTAAAATTAATTCAAATAAATCCCACCAAATCACATTTACCCTTCGTCGTAAGCCCATGACTTCTTGCCCTACAGTATCCTTTAATAATACACCCTCTTATTCCTGTAGAACAGATCCGTTACTTAGGACTACATCTGGACAAACGACTGACATGGAATCCTCAAACAAGGCTAAAAAGGCTGCTCGTCGATTCCGACTATTACTACATTTACTATACAAACGGTCTAAATTGCCAATCCATTACAAAAGACTGATCTCCATGACTATTATAAGGCCTATCTGGACATACGGAGTTGAGCTTTGGGGCTCCACTAAACCATCAAATTCCTCCCGAATCCAATCTTTACAGTCCAAAATCCTTCGTAAAATCCTTAATGCTCCTTACTTTGTCACAAATAAGTCATCTATCAGGACCTCAATGTTGCCGATTTGGCCAGAACCAGATACCATTCCTTCCATGAAAAACTTCTCAACCACCCAAATCCACTTGTTTCTAACCCGGCTTCTCCTTCATTACCTAATAATCCTCCTAGGCATCTGAAAACAAGATGGTGATTGGAGTTGAGCACCAATTATTTTTGGATACCTTTTGCTTTTTTAATTGTTATATCTAGTGTCTGAATGGTAAGTCATTTTACTACATGATGTGTATTTTTTCAGTAGCACAATATTGCCCCAATATTGCCTGAATGAGCAAAAATTTGGCAAGGTCAATAAATTAATCTATTTGAGCCTACAATGGCCTTTTTGTATACTTAAACTCAAAAATAGTCTTCGCCCTTTGGTATTCTGTTTTAGACGAAAAAATCTAATATTCCTATAATTCAAATATAGTTACATAAAATATAAAAATTAACTCTAAAATAAGTATCTATGCCAACTTCTTAAAACCTAGCAGAACTAATTCCATTATTTATGGAACAACTTAAAAGTCAAATATTTAAAATATACAAATTAAAATATTCGCCTAGTGAGAAACCGATTAATTTCGCCATATGTATTTAATAAAACCTTACATCATCAGGTAGTACTCCGACCATTCATTGGTCTTGATATTGGTGCTTTTAGCTCATTGGTCCTTTTACCAAGCCATGATGGCTGCCTACTGGATGCCGCCCTCATCAAACCACAGTGGGAGTAAAGATTGGTTTGGTGATACCAACAAAGAATGACTCGTATAATGGTGATGTCATCTTTAAATGTTGAATTGAAAAGGAACTGGAAGAAAAATCGATATTTTTATTCTATTTACAACAGCATATGATGAATGAGCACTATCGTTCGTGCCAATTTTATTTAGCACATATTTTTTACTGATAGTAATAAATTGTATAGTTAAAAGAAATGCATGAACATATAATGTTTAAGTTATTTTTATTTTATTTCAGCCAATCCTTTGCGAAGCATCATATGTCCTATTAGAGTACGCCAGAACTGCAATGTTTATGTGGATGTTCATTGAGGGCCTGTACCTGCACAATGTAGTCACAGGTAAGAAAAAATTTTATGTAATCATGTATCAGATGTTTCTACGACAAGAATCAGGTAAGTGAAATCTAATATCAGAACTAACCATCTTTAAATTACCAGTGACGCGGTGAGAGGGATGCGCTGGGATCTCAAAGAGCCCTGCTTTACCCCACACACGTGGGGCTCAGGGATCCTCAGGTCAATAGTATAAATATGGCTTATATATAAACATAAGAGTGTGAAGTGACTAGTGCCTGTTTTTTATTTTATCTATTTATTTTTATTATTCATATACATAGTCCGAATGGAGTCTGGATTTTTTTAGTGAATGGGCATATGTATTAGATCTACCGGAGTGTTCTGCCCGTTTCTAAGAATAGAATATTCAAGATCATGTTAGAGCAAAATCTTTTTTGACAACATCGGAGATGGCAGAAAGGCTTGACTCAACTTGACAAACCAGTTCGGAACATATTCGGTGACTAGCATTGGTGTGGAACTGTTCGAGATATGTGCCATATCATTGCATGACACCTCTCTAATTGCACGGAACGAAGTGGGATTCTTCTTGGAACGGATGCCTTACGGGGTGAAAAGTTGATTACTTACGAGAAAATTATAAGGAAAAGGGTCCCGGAAAAACTGCCTCCTCTACCTCCATATCGAAGTTAAGTCTGAGGAAGAGAATGTTGTGTTATGGAGGGACGATCAAAGACCAATACACTTTGAGCTGTTAAAACCAAATGAAAAGCTAAATTCTGAGAGGCAGTGTCAGAAAAAGGATAGTTTAAAAATAGCACACCATGAAAAGAGGCTGAAGATAATAAGTTGGAAAGACATCATACTGCACAAGACAATGCCATGCCAGATATCCGTCAGAAACTCCCTGAGTTAGATCAGTAAATTCTGTCCACCATACATCATGAACCAAGCACCCTCAACTTGTTTTATTCCTTTAAAAAAATTAAAATGGAAGAAATCAGACAAGGACTGCTTCTATTCTTCACCGCTAGGAATAAGGAATTTTTTTTTTAATTGCCATCACGCTAATTATGATGGCGATTTATTTTTCAATAAAGTTTATTCAAGATATGAAATAATTATTATTCTGTTTTATTCTAAATTAACTTTTCAGTAGACCTGATATGTAGCAAAATGTGTGTTGGTGTCAGCATCGAATATTCGGGTTCATTCAGCATTATTATTATAATTTTTAATTTGGATTTCAAATATATTTTTGACTGAGGTATAGTTTTCGGTTTTAGCCTTTTGTAGGAAGAATTATTATTATATCGCAAATCAGCCAATTTGTATAATAACTGCTCCTGAACTAATACACCGTGATCTATTAATATCATAGTTCATAATAAAATACTATTAAATTTATTTCTAAAAGCTTATGCATAACTCAAATATCGATATTTGATACCATGTAACCAGCTAAAAATTGAAGGACCATTTTCCGCAGGTAGAATTAGAATAAATACTGGCTATGACTGACAAACAACAAATATTCATTTTATTAAATTTCAATGAATATGGCAATGACGTATTGACAGCAATTAACGATTACTTGGCCATCTGCCACAATTGTAATACATCAGTACATATGTTAACTACGTAGCAGGTTTAATTAATATATATGTTATATAGTGAGGTAAAATTAATACAGATTGATTTGTTAAATTCAATTAGTCCCATAGCTAGAATGATTCACACTGTTTATCCTAACATTAGATATTATAATATCAAAAGAATTTAATTTTAGATTTAATAAAAAATGTTACTTTCCAAATGATTCTTAGTAATTAGTAGCTGCTGTTCTTAGTATCATAAAGCAGTGATCTTGATTCCAAGACTGTCATTTGTAAATATGATTATTCTGTACATTCTTCAGTATACAACAAATTGTATTTAAGAGAGCTCATTATTTTATATTATTATTAAAGTAGAGGGAGAGTTCGTGATGCTAATAATAAGGAAAGAGGCAAATGATAAATAAACTTTCCTGGCTGTTGATTCAAATCCTAGATGCAAACTGTAGTTTGATCGCTTGGCTAACAAGCGAGAAAGAATCCAACTAATTATTTATGGTGAATAACTTAAATAAATAATTCTTTACATTCAATTCCAGACTATATAATACAGAGCATAATAGACCGGACCCTTCGAAAATGATTATAATTGGATTGATCAAAAATTTCCACGACCAAACGTTAAATTAACTTCGAATCGGTTTTGAGGTTCGATCGGGGATAAAAAAAAATTTAGATTCTCTTTCAACAATCTTATTTAATTAAAAACAAATTTGATCCTTTTTTCTCAACTTTATTCTTTTTAAAATCTTCCAACGTTTCGACCCTCAGGTCATTTTCAATGATACCTTTACTTTGTTGTCATTTTCTCTTTTAAAATTCTTAAAATGCCGGCTTTTTCCCATCTATAACTTCTTCTATACAACTCTTTCTTAAATTTAAAACTTGTATTAACCAATTCTCTTCTTTCTTTTATTTACATTTGCAAACTTTAAACAGAACCTACCTTCAACAGGTTAGGACTCTGCGGCATTTTTAAGAATTTTAAAAGAGAAAATGACAACAAAGTAAAGCTATCCTTGAAAATGACCCGAGGGTCGAAACGTTGGAAGGTTTTAAAAAGAATAAAGTTGAGAAAAAAGGATCAAATTTGTTTTTAAATAAACTGAACCACTCTCAAACAAGATATATTAATAAAAATTAATCTAATCTTATTTAATTTATTATAAGAATATGGTATTAGAAACATGATGCATACCGAAAAGAATTTACTGAGGAAGGTAAAATATCCGTTCTCGGGTTTGCTGATGGTTTAGTACAATTAGTTGGAGACGATGAAACTTACAATAAATACAACAGCGTTCATTGATTGTTTTTTCTAAATATTCTCCATGAAGATCAATTCACTTTTGCATGCATTTGAACCAATTTGCGAAGCGATTTTTCCTCTCCGAGTGAAGTAACTCCAAAACATACGTTTTGAATGTCTCAACCCCTTCTTCGGGTATCGACAATCATTGACCAAGTAATTTATTTATGATATGCGGGATCAAAAAGAAGTCATTGGGTACCAAATTAGCGCTATACTGCGAATGACCCATCAATTCTATATTTAATTCAGAATTGACCGTTCTATATTGCTCTAACGAGGCCACGTGACCGGTAACAGAAACAGGCAACACTTTGCTTTGATAATTAAAAAAATAAGCTAAACAGGTTCTCAAAATTTTTTCTCAAAAATCAAGGTAAACAGGTTCATTTTATTCTTTTTTTTTCTTTATTTTGCCACCCCTTCTTTTCTCCATTTTCCTTACCCACGTTATAAGTTATGTTCACTATAAACTGCGTTCATTGATTGGTTTTTCAAAATATTCTCCATGAAGATCAATTCACTTAACGCAGTTGGTGTTTTCAAAAAAAATGTTTTTTTTTCTATTCATTTCTTATGGTATACTTTACTTATATTTTGCCTCTTTATCAATTATTATTGTTACAAATATTTTCTTCCTCCCAATTTTCTTTTTCTTTCCATATTTCAATTTTTAAATTATTAATAACTAATATGTTCATACTTCTTTGCATTATACAACTTCATTTCCTTAATTATGTTATTTTCCCACTTTTTCAATTACCTATGTATACATTTTATTTCCCGCTTCTCTCATCACTTCATTTTATTAATTCTATTTTGTAAAATTATTCATTTTA
>NW_027110126.1:1615277-1618022 GCF_000696795.3 Halyomorpha halys
TATTCTTCATTGTTTCTTTTTAATGCATTTTTATAAAAATTCAACGTTTTTGTTAACCATATTTTGTTTATCCCGGAAATCATTTACAACCGTTCCGGTAACCCACTGAGGTACAATCAAATAGAGACCAGAAAGGGATCTCGATAAAATACTGAAATGAAGTTCTGAAAATTGTTTTTTACCGTACTGAATACAAACTCACAAAAAAAAAATAAAATATGGATACTAAATTTTTCTTCTTATTTGCTCATAACTTAAAAACCGAGCATTACTGGAATACCTTGTGTAACATTCGGAATTATGAGAAGGAATGAAGTCCAGCTTGATAGAGACCATAAAAGGAATCTCAACAGAAAATATTTGGTAATTCAATTTAATCCTTAGACAGTGTCCATAATAAACTAGGTACTATTGTGGTTCTATATCCGTTCACCAGAAAATACCCCTTTTTTTTAAAGAAATTTTATATAAACCATGTCGAGACCACACTGTAGAAGAAAATTTGAGATTATACATAATGTTCTAGCATTTTACTTCTGTAATTAATTATTAATTGTCAAATCTGTGTAGATCAATATGTCTATGGAGTTAATTATAGTAATCAAATGTCTAGATATACAACTTGAAAATGGCAAGATAATTGTAAGGTGTTCCCGATAAATTAAAAAGGAAATATCAGAAAAATTAGATCAAACTTTCAAATGAAAATTAAAAACAGAGTTATCTAAAAACATATGAATAAAGTCTTAATTAGTACTCCATATTTGTTGGAACATCGCCTATACCAGACCAGACGTCGAAAAAATTATTATAATTTAATTGAAGCAACTAACTTTTATTGTCAAGTATTATTTCAAAGATGAACAGTAAAAAATTAATCAGAATAAAATTTCCCGTTATTAAATTTTTTTACCAGAACCCTCCTTTCAAATATTAACTAACAGCTCACTCATTCCTCCTCTTTTGAAAGGGAATTCGATAAAGGGCTCAAACTTCTCTTTTAAATTATGAAGCAACTGGTAATGCTTACAAGCAAGGCACAGATATTTATAAATCTCCAGAATATAGGATATAATATGTAATTAAAACCTGCTAAATATGTACTGCATATTTATAAAAATAAAAATATAAAATATACAATAAGTCAGCTAAAATATACTAATATGCCTACAAAAGATTCTGAATAAAGATAGAAATAGAGAAACGAATTTAAAAGTTAATCGAAAATGTTTTCATTTTTTTTATTATTTATTTATTGATATGACACAGGCATGTAGAGAAACTATTGGTAGCACTCTAAATACATTTTTACAATATAAGGTCTCGAGGCCATCTTCTTTTCAGATACCTCGGAGGATTGTCAGGAATGAAAGAGGAAGCGAGGTTAGAAACTAATGGGTGTGAGTGGTTAAGGAGCTTCTAATGGAAGGATTGATATCTGTTTCGGACTAGATCGGTTACATAAGGTACTATGTACTGTTGGAATGCCAGTATAATCGCTGAAGGCCATTTTCCAAAAATAAGTTAATTAATTATTGATATTCAGTCCTAAAAACTATTATAATTGGATTATTTTCCAAGGCTTTTTGTGTGTTTACCAGTGTACTAATTAAATACCTTTATATTAATAAAATACTGTAAGCATTAATTATATAATATAATAAGGGGTGGTATTGTGTAATATGATAATAAATAAACTACATAAAGGAAATAAGTATTTATTTACAATGATTGATAAATGATGTTATTATAATGATTGAAATGATTCAAACAAATGGTTTGCCATAAAATATGTTTACTACATGATAACTTATTACCTAAAATGTACATATAGCTGCTGATTTGGGTGGTGCGGGTCGAGTATGTAGCGACGTCTTCGCCATTGGTGTTGTTTTTTCATAATGATGGCATTCCAGGTCTCATAGGCCCTTCTTCGAACTTCGTCTGGTCAAAGTGCATCTTGTCCTCACTTCGTCTTCCTACTTCTGTGTCTTCGTCTTCAATGTCCCTTTTCTCCCACCTCCCTTTAGGGGCGTTACCTTGAATCTAATTCCTCATTGGCCATAGGTGACAGAACGCCCCCTAGGTGGGCATCCGCCCTAGACCCGAGAAGGGTGGAAAAGTTTGACATGTCTAGGAAGGCTTTTTACCTGCTTAATTCGCTTCTGATCCGTCGTCAAAAACTGTCGTACACTAAAGTGTTAATAGCTCTGATTCGGGACCCATGTAGCAAATAAACACAGGTGTGTATATATCCAGGGACACTGTGAAAGGTTTCTTGAAAGATATCCCATCTTGGCCAGGTATCGGGACAGATGGCGAAAAACCTTAATAATGTCGACAGTTGTTAGAAGTTCAATACATATCAAAGGAACATTAAGGTCTTTATGGATGATTTTATTTGTGACAAAGTAAGGAGCATTGAGGATTTTACGAAGGATTTTGGATTGAATGGATTGGTTATGAGAGGAATTCGAAGGATTAGTAGAGCCCAAAGCTCAACTCCGTATGTCCATATACCGTATAGGTCTTATTATTGTCATGTAGATCAGTCTTTTGTAATGAATTGGAAATTTAGACCGTTTGTCCAGTAAGTGCTGTAATAATCGAAATCAACATGCAGTTTCCTTTCTTTTCAGTCTTGGGTGAAGATCCCAAGTTAGTCGTTTGTCCAGCTGTAGTCTTTGGTAGCGGATCTGTTCTACAAGGATAAGAGCAACATTATAAAAACAGTATTAAAACGTG
>NW_027110126.1:1618747-1626788 GCF_000696795.3 Halyomorpha halys
TAAACTGTTTTTAGAGTTCTACTACTGGGTAGTTTCTCTAAATCCTGTATCATATCATTATGTCATTATGATCAAATTTACTGGTTGTATTTTTTATACAGTTGTAAATATCAATAAATAAATTTAAAAAAATATAAAATATGTAAACAATTAAAACGGCTAATACATTAAACAATTAACAACATAGTAGACACGCTTTATAAATTAAAATAAAAACTAACAATTAGCAACACAAAAATAAATAGATTTAATGATATAAGTTAATGATCCCACATAGGAAAAATTAAAAAATCTTTGCGTATTGTTACAAAAAGAAACTTTGAAGGTAGCGTTTGTTATATTATTATATTACTAATTGATGAATGAAACCTTCGATTGTAATTTGAAATTTCGACATTATTTAAATTTATTATTTCTATTATTATTTTTTTGGTTTATAGAACAGAAATAGTCCAAATATATGCATTAATCGTCAAATATGCAAAAAAAAAACTTGGCTAATTCCATCAGCATTACTGATTCGTAATAGTACAAGAACCCAAGAGGAGAAAAAAGGCAGTTATTTCACCCCAATTTTAATTACTTTAATGAAAACTATGTATAACTACTAGTCAAAATTGACGAGTCGGCCAAGTATAAGTAGGAGGAATAAGAAATGGCGGCTGTTTTAAAACGTTAAAAAAAATGTTTTCATTTGAAGCTCTATTCGTTAAACTACCAACACTAGAAAACCTAAGAGGACATCTTTTAAAGTAGAGTGATTTGCTAAAATATTTACGTTCAATAGTTCCCGATATATATTATTTATCGGTATATATAGAGTAGCTAATTTACTCAACTTTAAATGGTGTTCTCTTAGGTTTTCCAGTTTTTTAGGTAGTTTTAAAGATATAGGGCTCCGAATGAAATATTAGTTAGTTAGTAGATTCATCAATTTAGACTAATAATTATCCATAGTTTTCATTACATTTATCAAAAATTGGGGTGAAATAACTACATTTTTTTCTCCTCGGTTCTTGTAATATAAATATTATTGCTCAGCGATTTAAAAATGCATGAAAACAAATTAGGCAAATGCATAAAAATCTGGCCTTGCTTATCAAAAGATAAATGGCATCCCTAAACAATAAAAATTTTAAATAAGAATAACAAAGTTTTATTCATTCATTATTAATAATAATCAGAGTGGTATTATTTAACTATAAAATACACTCCTCCCGGAAATAAATCACCAAGAACTGTTACATAACATTATATAACAGGGCTTGCATAATATCTACTAATGACTTACGTAATGAGCAAAGGGAGACGAGCTTCGGGCAAACAAAACATTGTTTCAATTGTTTTCAATAGTATAAAGGTTTCTTATTAAAGTGAGAATCCCTATTACATCTCCAATTGAGTAACAATGAAACCTACTCAGTTCATTATTCGGCTAACTCTACATTGTATTAGCCAATGAATTGGATATTGTTAAAGGCAAGGAACGTTTAGGTAATAAGCGAAAATTGTAATTGCCTCAATGCTATGATAAAGCATTTACAAAAATAATAAAAATAATGATGAGCTGGTGTAATCTAAAATCAACTAAAGGTGATAGGGTACGATTAGAGATCCAGATGAACTATAGATAGATTTATTTGAAGATCCTGGAGCGCAGACAAATACATCAGAGGTAAGAACACACTGAATTGTAACATTTCAATTAACAACAACAATTGGTAAATAATGTGAAGGAAAATTAAGTAGAAAGTCTGAAGGAAATACGGAGAAGAAAAGTTTGTTTTAAACTACAGATATACCAAGTTTATTATCGATCAAGTAGAATGATATTTATCAGGTAGAATGATATAAGAGACCATGAAAGGATGTTGTGCAACAAACTAGGAATATTATATTTCAGAGAAAATATTATTTGTCGAAAACTGCTAGAATCCATGGCGTATCTCTTGTGCTACTCAACTTTGAAATGTAAGAATATAATGTATACAGAACATTTTTTAAGATATAGAATAAGGAAAAACACAGATTCGGTGGAAAAATACTCAACCAGACATTATATGAAGTGAAATCATACTACTAACCTGTTTTTCTCTTCTTTGTATTATACTAAATTCACGAAATATATCATAAATGAAAGGTATATGGATGAAGATTAAGGCAGAGAGGCATCCTACTTACGATAAGCGAACTAAGGGACATATATATCTTCTTCGGACGATAGTAGAGAAATTATGGGAGAGAAGCAGCAACTTTAACATACATTCCTAAACTTAAAAGCGGCGTATTACCGAATTTCCTATCAGCGCCATAATCTTCCTTAAAGAATCCGGTATAACATATTAGCACGATAAGATCTGTATAACAGAATCTCAAACCAATACTCCGTTTAAATGGACGTTGATTTCCATCCTTCAAGTTCTGCTATGAAGTGACACAGGATACCTTTTCTGCACAAAATAATGATGGGTTATGTTTAAAAAATATCTCCAAGTAGAATACCGTAAGACCACATTATGGAATCTAATTCATATTTTTAATTCGAACTCTATGTATGAAGACAGCTTTGAACCAGTCGCTCATGTCCCGCAAAATTCCAAAAAGAATTATAGGAATGATCTGAAAAATGGAAGAGAGGATCATGCAAACTAGAGGTTAACCGCTCTAGCTCAGTACAATTCTGTGTGGAGAGATGTTAGGCGCAGTATATAATTATGATAGCCCAGCAATAATTGTTAGTAATTATTAATATATCAACAAGGAGGTGCAAAATCGTGTAAAAATAAGGAAAAGGTGAGCGTGAAGGTAAGGTTAAACTTTTCAAGTCCCTTTCAGTGTTGCTGCTATATTTGCTTGAACAATCCGTATAAGCAAAGCATTTGATTCGATATGCAGAATCCGTTGCGAAATGAAGGTATACCAGAAATCCTGTGAATGAGACACCTAAAGGTCTCCTCAAAGAGCACCAGACCAAGTGACCTGGTTCCAGGAAGGAAATGGAGTTAAAAGACCTCCAGCGCGTCATCACTTTAATTTTTTTAAACTATAATTAATTCGGCAAACGTCTTTCAAGACAATAAATTATCACATGCGATTATTGATGAGGAACATGTCCGTTTAAACCGTTGTTGGTTTGTTAAGTATGCACTTAACAAGGCGAGACCTCGTGTACGCAAAAAACAGACCACTAATCAAACTAGAAGAGGGTATGCTGAAGCGTTTCGATATTTATGTGATTTAATTGGCATGCATGTCAAATGATGAGTGAGCTTTGAAAATATATTAACAATCACCAAAAAACTTTTTCTAGGTGTTTTAGAAGCTCTCCTTTTTGAAGTTTCATGAAATCTTGAGGATACAATTCTAGCCAAATTTTATGGTAGAATTCCTGTACATAAAAATGGGATGGGTCGTTTATTTTAGTCCACTTCTCTATTTGAAAGCAGAAATGATAATAAGCAATAATCAGTTGGTAACAGAACTTCATTCTCATCAGCGTGGCGGAAATTGAAAATTAGAAATTTAATTATAGGAACGTGGAACGTCAGAAGTTCAAATTCTGCTGGTGGGTTGATATCAGTCGGAAACGAGGTTAAGGGATACAATCTATATATCGTGGCGCTGTAAGAAGTTTGCTGGCCAGAGGAGGGCTTGTTAAAGGAAGGGATGTATACTATTTGGTAAAGGGGCAGTAGTAATTATTTTTTAGGTACAGAATTTCTTATTAGAAATAGTTTGCTTTCCGCGTTGGGGGATGTCAATTTTTTTAGTGATAGGACATTGGTAGCAATATTTCAGGCACGTTGGTTTAAAATCGCTCAGATTAACATTCATTCTCCGACAGCGATGAAGAGATTAAAAGCAAATTCTATGATAAATTGGAGGGAGTTTACGATGAATTACCGCGAAGCTGTATGAAAATAATATTAGGAGATGCAAACGCCAAGATTGGAAGGGAAGAAGTATATTATCCAACTATCGGTAAAGAAAGTTTGCATAAATATAGTAACGATAACGGAATACGACTAATAAGATTTGCCATATCGAAAAACCTAATAATCAAAAATATTACATTCGAACGTAAGAATATCCACAAATAAACTTGGGCATCACCGGATTCACAAACGCATTATCAAATCGATCATGTACAATTTAGATGACAAAACAGTATAATTAACGTGCGATCCTATCGAGGGGCAGAATATGGTTAAGATCACGAACTAGTAATGGCGAAAATTGGACTAAACTTATTACAAAAAAGAGAAATGAAAACGGGTCCCGTCCTGAAAATGTCAATCAATTCGCGCTCGAAATAAAAAATAGATTTGAAGTCTTAGAACCTTGAGATGGAGGTCACGAAGACATTGAGAAGTTATGGATTGGAATCAGAGATAATATTAAAGAGGTCGGTAATTTGTGTCTCGGAAAAAGGGAAATTAATAAGAATAAATCCTGGTTCGATGAAGAGTGTCTTAAAATGCGCGAACAAAGAAAAGCCGCTAAGTTAAAAACTCTCAATTATCCTAAAGAAAACAATGTTACTTACTTCCGGGCCTCAAAGAATGAGACGTCTATATTCTAAAAGTCTAAAACCCAGAAATAAAAAAGAAAATATCTAAAAAATAAAAATAATAGAGATAGAAAACAACAAACTCAATGTCAGAGAAATGTACAAAGGTATTAACCGATCCCGGAAATTCCGCTCTGCAGGGACGGAAATAAAAGATAAAAATAATATATTAGCTAATCGTGTAGATATGTTGGATACTTTTAAGAAACACTTTGAAAGTATTCTGAATACGGGAAATAATTGTCAATCTCCTCTGACTGAAAACCAGTGCTGAACCGAGTCAGGAGGAAGTCGAAATGGCCATCGTAAAATTAAAGCCTTATAAAACAACGGGAACTGACAATATTCCTAGTGAACTAATTAAGGCATGTGGTGAAATTGGAGTTTCTAAAATACACCTTTTGATTAAAAAGATCTGGGAAATTGAGGAGTTGCCTGAGGAATGGAAGGAGTCTCTACTTATTCCTGTTCACAAAAAGGGGCCGACAACGGATTGTAATAACAATCGAGAGATATCACTTCTTCCTGTATGTTATAAAATATTTACGTAATCTTAACTAGTCGAATCACGGAATACGCTGAAGAAATTATCGGAGACTACCAATGTGGTGTTAGACGAAATCGTTCAACTATAGATCAAATTTTTCATTACGGCAAATCTTGCAGAAACAACGAAGTATTTCATCAGCTTTACATAGATTTCCAAAAGGCTTACTATTCTATTGACCACCAGAAGCTGTATAATATTCTGATTGAAGAGGGAATGCCAAAGAAGTTAGTAAATCTAGTACGGATGTGCCTGACCAAAACGAGAAATTCATGGTCCAGTCGGGTTTAAAACAAGGAGATTCTTTATCACCTATCTTATTTAGTCTTGCTCTAGAATACGTCAATAAAAGTGTGATGAATACCGAAAAGGGTTTAACTTTGGGTGGTAAAATACCGTGCTTGGGTATGCTGGTGATTTGGTATTATTGCGCGAGGACAAAGAAACTATAGAAATAAATACAACCGCGTTAATAAACTCCAGTAAGGAACTAGATCTTGAAAAAAATACGGATAAAACAAAATACATGGTTAGCAGTAGAAACGCGAGCAATTTCGGTGATATAGATATAGGAGGAAATACGTTTGTACAAGTAGATAGGTTTAAGTATTTACGTTCTACCGTAACTAGAAAAAAACAAATTGATGAGGAAATAAAAGCGAGGTTGAAGGCGGAAAATTCTTGTTATTTTTCAATTTCGAAACTGCTTAGCTCGCGCCTTCTATCGAAAAACTTAAAAATTAAAATTTACAAAACCATTATATTTCCCACTGTTCCTTATGGATGCAAGACGTAACCCCTTACACAAAGGTTTGAACAGCGCCTTAAGGTTTTCGAAAATAAAGTATTACGCAAAATATTCAGACCGAAAAATGATGAATTAACGGGAGAATTTAAAAGATTACATAACGCTGAATTAAGGGACCGATACCCGGTAAATATAATTCAAGTTATAGAATTGCGGCGTATAAGCTGGGCGTGTAAGGTTGTAGGGCTTATACTTATGGAAATAGAAAAAATGGCTGAGATAGTAGACTAAAGTGAATAAGAACCAGAATTCGAAAACGCATTTATAAAGCTTGAGACATTTCATATTGAAATAGCTTTTTTAAATCCTTAGGAAAATCTAATACCAAGATCGATTAAAGTTATCTTTTTAAATTAGTATCCTTTCTATATTTGATGCATGGCAGCCTCATAGAATGAAAACTCCACCTTCCCACTCTGGTTATAATTAAAATAGGATGGTAACATGTAGGATAACCCTCTTTTTGTCAGAAATGGTCAGGAAGGAGGTTAACAAAAAAAAAAAAAAATACCAAACAACTTTACCAACTCCAATCAGCAAGCCCATTGGCACAGGTTTCAGTTAACTGTGAGAAATTCCAAGATGTCAAATTTAAGAGGACTAACACAATATTTTAGTTTATTTCATTCTTAGCTCAAATATGCCCATATGGTTCAGTATAAAAACAGTGAATAAATTATGGGCCAGACTCAGTTATAAATCTTCAAAATTCTGAAATTAACTTTCCAGTATCAAAATGCATCTATGTATATGATTACTAGCACCCGAATTTTCTTGGTATGATAAAGCTGTGAAGGCATGGAACTTCCATAAAAATCTTTAACCATGTCACAGGCAACAACCAGTTGAGAAAAAATTTTTATATTAAATAAATAGTTTGTTTTAATTTCATTTTATTCTAATTGCTTAGAATAATACAAATTAACTTATAAATAATACAAATTAACTTCTAAATGTTTTGACTAGTCAATTTATAAAACTAAATCTACTAAAACTATAATCATTAAATTAGAAATAAGTGGAAAACAATTATTAAAACTTTAAAATAAATGATTTTGTGTTATCTAACTAATAAGGTCTAGACCAAAACCCCACATTATACATAAATGTACGCTCCTTAATAGAGCTCCCATATAGAGCACCTTTGATAAATTAAAGAATAATAATGCCAACATAAGTACCAGATCATTTAAAAGAATTTTCATTTTAAGTAAATCAGGAATTGAGGGTAAATTTGTAACGAATAGAGCTTGTATGTAACTTTGGAACATCTTCATAATAGGAATTTAAAATCATTTAATACAACTGTTTTTCTCATAGCTCTTCAATTAAGGGCAAAATATTAGGATTTTAATTACAGAAGTTTAGCTTTTTATGTATGTTTGCATAAATGTAGAGAATATTTAGTGAGTTTAATTTGATTCAAACAAGGTTAGTTAAGCATTCCATTTATCAATAGTATAAATTAAACAATAAAGTTGATTATTGCAGGATTTGGGCATTTAATACACATTTTGAGTTGTTACTGCACGATTTTGCACATTATAGATTTTTTTTATTGCAGAAATATTCGGTCTCTAGTTATAAACAAAAGATTTCTCAAATCAATATATGAAGTGAGATGTATGAAATTGCCTGAACGGACAAATCTTTTCAATAGCACAAAAACTATATATTAACAACATATGCCTCATTATAGTGCTATTCAATTACAATAAATATAAACTGATAGAAAAATAATTCAAATATGGTTGTATATGTTGGTAAAAGATTTTATTAAAAAAGGATTATTACTTAGTTGTTTTTAGGTTATTTTGTATTCAATTGGATACTATTCTTAGGGTTTTATATTTCTATTAATAAACCTATATCTTAGGGTTTTATATTTCTATAAACTATTATTTCTAACTAAACTATTATTGGGTTTTATATTTCTAAAAACCTATACTTTTTTGCATTAATTTGATTTCATTTGATTTCCCAGGTTGTATACATAAATAAATAAATTTTTGAATCTATTGTAATGATTAATCTTAAGATCTTTGAAAATATACATTAGAAAGAATATTTGAACCAAAGAACGATGAAGGATCCATAGTCATATTTAATTGCCTAT
>NW_027110126.1:1627073-1629302 GCF_000696795.3 Halyomorpha halys
CTTTTTTTCTATGATCTTTAATACAATAATATATAAATTATTTTTCTATCAATTTATATTTATTATAATTGAATACACAACTCAAAATGTATATCAAACATTTAATCCTGCAATAATCAACTTTATTATTAATCATGAGAGATAGTTGACCATGGATGACTAGTACGAGGAGAAGATGGTTGGGGGTGCGGTTTCATTTTGACCGCATCCCCAACCACCTTCTCCTCGTACTAATCAACTTTATTGTTTAATTTATAATATTAATGCATGGTAAGCTTACCTTACCTTATTTAATCCGATTAAACTCCCTAAATATGATGATGACTAGAAATAACACTCTACATTTATATAAACATATATAAAAAACTAAGCTTCTCGGATTAAAAACCTAAATTTTTTGCTTAGTTGAAGAGCTATAAGGAAAATACCTTCATTAAATGATTTTAAATTTCTATTATAAAGACTGGAATTCAATTTTCCACTTCTTAAAACTATCTCAATTTAAAAATTTAGAAAAATATGCAAGGCGCTATGTAGAAAGGAGTATTTCAAATTTTTGGTAATTCTGAATCATTAATTAAATAAGGAAAAAAATAATAAAATAAATTAATATTGTCATACTCTATTTGTGAAATTTAGAAAGGTATTAAACAAAAATTTAAATCGTAGAATTTTTTCCCAAAAAGAGTAAAACATGCAATTTCATGCAGAAAAACCTCAACAGGTGTAATTTTGAGAAGAAACCCCAAAATATGCAATATAAAATTAGTGTTATTTGAATGTCTTTTCCATGATTAAAATTTCTATCGAGGTTTGGCGAAATTTGGACCAAAGGAAAAAAAGATGCAATTACAAGAAAATCTGGTCTCTGTTTATAACAAATGGTTCAATTCTAAATCTTGACCTATAATTCCTAATTTTACCCCATACAAGAGATATACCAATGAGAATTTGGTTGTACTAAGTACTGTGTAATTATATTAATTCAGACACTCTTTGTGCATTCTTGAGGAGTGAATTTTTTTTTTCTTTAGTTTATATGTTGATGTTCTCTGTTATATATTGAGGGTTATCTACTAACTTGTAAACTAGTTAAATTCCCCTTTGTTCCTTTATATATTTTTTTAATTTTGTATAATTTAATATAATGTATTGGTCAACTGATCATCATCTTATTTCGTATAATTTTGTTAGCATATTAATGAATTTAATAAAATCATGTACATTTTTCTTAGGAATTTAAAATCTATGCATACGTACTGTAATTATGAAAACATTTAATGATTTAAAATCTCCTGAGGTGCCAATTTTCAGAAAATTTCATACTGAAAAAGATGATGTTACAGTTTGTAAAAATAAGAATAAATAATAAAATTGTTTTCACACTGCTCACTAAATTTAAAGCTATTTACTGATAATAAAACTTATTTTAAAGTATTATAAATTTGCTAAAATTTGAGCCCTCATAGAGTTCTGTACATACATTAGCTCCCAAGATACAGTTTATCAAAACCAGTTTTTTTTTTTCCAAAAAACTGAAAGTCAACGTTTTATGAACTTATTTTAGCAAATATCTCAGGGACTATCAGAAGTATAGATATCTATAAGAACTCAAATTAAAGTTAGGTAAATGTAAATAAAGTAATTTCTGATGATTATTTTTGAAGAAGAAGCAGTAATTTCCATGATAATAATAAATAATAAATAAGTTTAGACTTCTTTTTTTTTTTTGCCACCATATCACAATTTATTTATTCTTATTTGTTAAAACTAATAACATAATCTTATTCAACCTGACAATTTTGGTGAATTGAAAACACAGAAGATTTTTTTTATAATGTTTGAAAAATAAAATCAAGATGGTGACCAAAAAATGCATTTTGCACTCAGATTTTCTGGCCTTTTATTATGTCTTAAAGATTCCAAGAACAAACAATAAAATCAAACTTTATCTTTTTAAGGATTGCTTCAACCCAAAAACCTACATACTATTATTCTAAAAAAACAAATATGTATACAAAAAGTTAAAGTGCCTTACAAAGAATGCTGAAGGTAAGTTTTTACGAAATTGGTTTAGTCGTTCAAGGTATAATTTTAATATTTTTTCTTGTCTCCTTTTGTATTTTGTGTTTGTTTTTATTTTGTTCAAATAAATTAGAAATCATTCTGTTCTGCTTTATATTTTTGGATTTGGCACATAGTTTAAAAATAAAATCATACTGTACACTA
>NW_027110126.1:1631023-1633038 GCF_000696795.3 Halyomorpha halys
ACTTTATCATTTGGATAAAATAATAGTGACTCCTATGATTATTTCATCTAATGGTCTTGTATTGAATAATGGATTGACCTACAGAACCTGAAAATGGCTCGAAAAGCAGCCCTTGATAACTTTAGGATTGTGCGAACAATTTTAACAAATACTCTTCCATTAGAATTAGACAATATTACAATAAAAATTAGACAATGTTCCAGATATCTAGGAAGAACAAACTTCGAAAAAATAATAATAATAACATGTAAGGCTTGGCGAACCCTAGATTTGATGCCGATACTACCAATCTCTCTTTACACACATCCCTCCAGTGACTCCCATAAACCCAAAAACGTCAAACCCAAACCTACAAGATCAGTCTTGACGCCACCTACGTTTCTGTGTACCCCTCGGACGTATAATAAGTGTAAGAATCCAGAGGTTCGTTAGTTACTTAGTCATAAAACTTTACTCGCTCATCTTATTCGTTCCAATGATATGAATTATGTTTACCGGGTGTAATACTCTTAATGAGGCGTTTTGTAGTCTTCTAAATTCTCCAGGTAACTCGCCCCTTTTCGGTCCAAAATTATCATGGTAAATAATAAAAATAATGATCGAAGAGTATCGTTCAATTTTTTTTTATCTCCATGTGTGGAACCTTCTTCTGATTTCTTGATAACTGTGGCACCAGTTTCCTTTGCGTGAGTGTTTTCTTTTTATGTTTATTAGTGAAACTGTTCAAGTTCTGTATGACCGTTTTTTAACAATATCCAACGCACAGATCCCATTACATCTACAATTCCATTATACAATCTTTAAATATTTTACAATGCTATTTAATAATATACAGTTAATAAGAATAATAATGTTTCAAATAAAAATAAAATCTGTATCACTGCATCCCATAAATGATCAAGGGGTTCAGTACTTTGTAAGGAAGTACTGATTGGTGAAAACAGTTATACAAGGAGGTGTTTATTCATGATCACGCTCAACAGCCAGATTTTTTCACTTTATGAGGCTGGGTAGCTCCTGAAGGGCTCTACTCTGTGGGTTGACTTATGGCCACAGTAACAGAATAAATAATTATGTGCTACAACCAGATTGAAACCCGGGTCCTTGGAGAAAGTAGCAGATTGCCTTACTCACTGAGCAACTCCACTCCCTTTTGAAATAAAAATGAGGGTTATTAAACATTTAAGTTTATTAAACTAATTAATATTAATCATTATTAACAAAAGAATTTTTTTTTAAATAATGAACTTTAGATTTAACAATTAATTAAGCTTCTATTTAGATGTTTAGGTGATATGTTTGTTCCAATGAATGCTTTGACAGTCAGTAAACTGGTAAACAAATATGGTGTTCAGATTCCGTGTTCTTACTATGCCGATACCAATAATCAAACTGTCGGACATTTGTACTGACCAGCTCAAACGATAAAGTGTGTTATGTGGAGGCCTCTCAATAGTGGTCAAGGATAGAATGAGGTGGTTCATGAATTCCTTAGAAAGGTTTATCGATGTTATTCATTTCATGTTTACATCAAAGTTGGTTGGCTCTTTCACTAAATCTATTAACAATATCTGCTTGAATCATACTTTATCAAATTATCAACTTTCTTTATCTACAATTTCCTTCAATTCAACTTCTCAGTAAGTTCAATCCTGCAATATTCTGTATTTTCGACCTTTATACACATTCTCCAAAACTAAGGTGTTATTATATATATAATTATGTATATGTTTTTTATTTATTTATTTTATTCTACATATTTTGGCCAGAAATGATCCTTTTTTTTCTTTCTACACTACTATTACTCTTAAGTGACATAGTCTATAATAAAGGTTTCTTTATATGTTATTATATATTGATGTATTTTAAATGTTTGAAAATCCAATCATTTAATTATTTTTATATTTTTATCATAATACATTTAATATGATTAAAAAAAATTTGTCACAATGCTTTCTAAGACACATAGGTTTCATTTTAGCTTATATGTTACTAATCAGCATTAAATTGATAAA
>NW_027110126.1:1633613-1634188 GCF_000696795.3 Halyomorpha halys
CTCAGTTTTGATTCTGACTCCAATGTTTTATTTATTTTAAAAATTTGGGATATAAAATAAGGTTGGAATATTTTTGTTTAGGTGTATCAATGTCACCTTGAACTAGAATATATAGGACAATTAAACATAGACACATAGGTTTCATTTTAGCTTATATGTTACTAATCAGCATTAAATTGATAAATTCTATTTTACATATATTTGTTTCTATCATTTATTTTGTAAGCCTACCTCAAAAATAAACTCTTCTTATGGCATAATTCAATTTATAAACAAGTATTATCTATAGCTTAAATGCTTTTTAAAAAAAAAAAACACTATTTATTTTTACTTGTTTTAATCACTATTTTCAAGTGTTGACCATTTCTATTTTTTATTCTGTTTTTAGTCAGAGTTTTTCAAGAAACCTTCAGATATAGACTATACATTTGTGTTGGATGGGGTCTTCCTTTAGTAATGACAACCGCTTGGGCAGCGTCCATAGCTTCCAAAATGAAAACTAAGTGCTGGTGGGGTTATAATCTCACCCCTTACTTTTGGATACTAGAGGGACCACGTTTTGCTGTAATTTTGGT
>NW_027110126.1:1634714-1637255 GCF_000696795.3 Halyomorpha halys
CTTGAACTAGAATATATAGGACAATTAAACATGTTTTACTCTAGATGAATCAATGTTTAAAACATTGATTATTCTCTTTTTAATTGTTATTTTTTATTTCACATCATGATAGTTTTTATCTATCACAACATTCTTCCCTTTATTTATGTTGTTTTTACTTGTAGTACCTTCTTCATCTGGGCCATCCTTAGAATTAGAAATAAATCAGAACAAGTAATAAAAAAAATTTTTTTTTTAAATATCCTTAAGAATATAAACAATATATAGTATTACAGATTACGCAAAATATATGGTTAGCAGTAGAAACGTGAGCAATTTTGGCGATATAGATATAGGAGGAAATACATTTGAACACCAACAATTTAAAATCAGACACTATAAATAAATCCATAAAGCGTCAAAACTTATCTCTTGGTATGGTAGGTATAGCATTTTAGATCTAGGAAAAGGGAAAAAGTAATATCACTGACTTTTACAGCTATTTATACAAATATTTTTTTAAAAAAATAATTAAACTTGGGAGTACTAATAACTAGTAACTAGGGAGTAGTAATAACTAATTTTAAATTAAAATTATAAAATGTGGCCTTTGTCAACTTTGGTCAGTGTGCCTGGTGTTAAAAGTGTTTTCTTGTTTCATGACTAGTTTCATCAGATTAACCTTGTTTTTTAATTTAAATATCTTTCAGTATTGTTCAGTTTAATTTCTTTAAGATCTGTAAAGTCAAAAGAAATTAAATAACATAAATTCACCATCATTTTGGAGTCTGTAGCAATTGATTTTAGAGAGCTATTATCCGAAACACAAAAGTCAACCAAATTTTGATCTTACTGATAAATCATTCATCTCTGTTTTTGTTCTTACAACTTGGAGCCAGCCTATTTCCTAATCATCAAGTAAATACAAATAAATTCTTGAACCTTTTGGTCCAGTTTCTCCAACTTTAGTACTATCTTATATTAAAATATTTGAACATTAACAGTTCTTAAGGTATGATCTTGTACTCCAGTGTTCTTTTAAATACCTTGTGATATTGCCCAATACTAGGGATATTTTCTTTAAATCTTTAAATTAGTAACAGGTTTTTTTTTTTTACCCCCTGCTTGGTCATTTCTGACTAGTAAGGGGGGAGGGGTTATATACAGGTTACCACCCTATTCTAATCTGGGTTGCATATGTGTGAGGTGAGATGAGGGTATGTTTTCTTTACATGGAAACTTTACAAAATAAACGCCAACTCTCACAGGCAAGATTCAAACTGATGCTGCTGCAGTTGCAAGGTTACAGACATCTTAACTCCCTCAGCTACAGGAAGTTGTCTTCAGTGACAGGAAGTTATGGTAGTTATGTATGGATGATTTTAGGGAGAAAAAATAAACAAGAACATTCTTTATAGTTTAATTATATTTCAATCTATCAGTAGCTAAGTAATTCCATTTTTGAAATACTTATCTTTTCCATATACCTTCTAAATTGTTGTGTCCCTTCACAAATATGGATCGTTTATACTGCCAAATGACGACTGACAATGGGACTGTGAATAGTTATTATTATTGGCGAGACAGGCCAATCGCTCGATGTACTTAAGAAATACATCACACGTATCATGATGTGGTTTTCATAGGGAGGGTTCGTCACTCCCGCGCCTATTTTTTTTTTAGTGCCACCCATTGGCTAACGGGCCTCACAAATGCCCGGGGGGAGGCTGTGAATGAGTATTGTATAAATATATTCTTAAAAGATCCCGGATAGGGCTAGGGACTCGAACTCGCAACCTTTGGGTTGGTAGACAGGCGCGTTACCACGTTGCTACCGTCACCCCCTGTAAATAGTTACAGGATTGGAATTAATTCATTTTGTATCTGTGAAGCATTATCTCAGCTCTTCTAATCCTCCAACTACACTTTAGACTCCCTTGAAATTTACAAGTTTTTAAATGTTCGTCTTAAACAATCTTAATTATAAGTTCAAAAGAAAGTAAGAAACTATAGTTTAATCAATTATAAATTTAAAAGATCTCATAATGAGTAAAACACTTGCTACAAGAATGCCCACTATTCATGTTTGGAATAAATTGCTACATTTTTTTTTTATTCATTTAAAAAATTACATCCAATATGATCCAACCAGATGACAGCATCTATCGGTCGGTGCCAAAATAACAGATAAAATGATTGACATAAGTAAAATGTAAGTATTTTATAGTTTAGACTATCAGGGCATTGTGTAGGCTATACAATTTTTAAGGTAGATAAGTGCAATATGAATTGATCTAAAATGATACAATTAATATTTTAATTAACAACTACTAAAATGAAAATAAAGTAGTTAATAAAAATAAGATAATTATTTTAAAAAATCAATAAAATAAAAAATAATAATAATAAAAATAACTGAAAGGATTTTGAAGTGAATAATAAAGCTGCAAATTTACAATTAGTGAATTAATATAATAATGAGGATAAAACAAGATTATACAGAATATTATGAGAACAAGGATCCAATAATATCTATTACTAAGCACACACATACATTGCTAA
>NW_027110126.1:1638800-1646272 GCF_000696795.3 Halyomorpha halys
TTTTTTTTCAATTATTTTCAAGGTGAGAACTGCTATAAGAAAAAGTATCTACACATATTTATCACTACGACCAAATCAGTTCACCCCTAGAAGAAATTCAGCTTATGTTAGTGTTGGTAGCACCCGGCCACCTGAACCTCAACCAGAGTAAGTTTTATTTATATGTTGAATAATAATTTCATACTTGTTTTTGGCTATACTCATTGAAGTAAAAATTAATTATGTTGATTCGTGGAGTCCATAACAAAACAATGAGAAAATAGAAACAGGTCAGAAAGTATATTTATGGAGATTGGAGGAAGATATTCTGGGTTGCGTGCAATAAAGGTTTCAAAAAAACTATTTATTGTTAACCAACGTTTCTCCCCACTTTCCAGGGCTTCGTGCTTTGCAATGCAGCTTCTCTGTTTGCTTCAGAACGTGATCCTTATCAGCCCTGATGATGCCCTGCAAAGTGGCATTATAGTTTAGATATAGCATCATAGTTTTTTGTTACTATTTTGAAACCTTTATTGACTGCCACCCGGACTATCTTCCTCCAATCTACTTCATACGGTCCTGGAGGTTACAAACAATTGTGTTTCTTATCTGTAATAAACTTTATGGAAAAGCTATTTACTGATTAAAACATTTCCAAAAGTCAAGAAATATTCCATGATTCATAAATAATTCTTATGATTAAACAACTATCTCTAATTTGAAACTACAATAGAGAAAATTAATGAAACAATCATTGTTAAAAAGAAAAGAAAACAAAACAAATTAAAATATATATAATAAGAATTTCAAACCATGTAGCCATTATTTTTCATTTATTTAACCTTTAACTGGTAGGATGAAATTTACACATATTACTGGTGATGTTGGGTCTAACAGGCCCTAAACCTTTTTATTTATTCAAGTAAAAATTAACTACTGTACTTGGGCTCATAAAACATCTTATTTCAACTCCCCTAGTTGAATACCAATATATGGTTAATAGTTTCAATACCAAAAAATGTTAATAAAAAATAATTAGTGACCAAAATTGGCAAATATTTTCACTTCTTTTTTATGATTTTCATAATCCGATCAGAAGAATTGAGAATGCCTAATATAAGAATGGGAACTTAATATATTGTTACTAAATATGTATAAAACAGAATATACAGATAAAATAAAAATGTGCAAGATTCATGTCAGCACAGATTTTACCAAACATAACTGAAAGCTCATCTGAAAAATATTTATTACACATAGTTCAAACCATGGATATCCTCCTATTTCTGGTCCTTTGACAGATATAACATCTTTTCTTCTCGAAGAATCTCTTATTTAGACTGAGGTTAGTTCCATCCTTCCATTTTCCTAATTTGCTTTGTGTTTGGATTCAATACTCTTGGAGTTGTCCACTTCTTTCTGATATATTTTCTTCCAACAGGAATGTTCAGAGGGTCTCTATGAAACATAACCTACTCATTTATTTCCATCCCATTTTCATTTATATCACATCCCTTTATTTAGTTATCCTTTAATTAATATAAAACATCATTGTTCTTATATCCAATTAAGTAAAAAATAATGCTAGCGTACATCACTGTTTTGATGTACACAACTGATTATCAATACTGATCATAGAACATTAGTTCTGACCTGTAGTCTTGTGGACCCTACATCTCCAGTTAAATAAACACCAGTTTAATATTGCTTCTGTTGCTAGAGCCTTAGCGATGAATTCCGTCCTTAAATCACTCCAATTAATTTTGTTACTTTAAAACACATCATAGTGTTTACAAATTGCACATGATTTTTAAAACAACCATAAACATCAACTTTAATTTTTACTCTGGAAACATTGAAATTCATAGTTTTTTATTGCCAACATTTCTTTATTACATAATTATGTACAAATATAGTTTATCTATTTATTAATATATTCTAATCATCAATTAAAGAAAATAAGAAACAAGAACAGCTCTTATTTGTATGTTATATATAATCTTTGTCAATTAACTACTGTTTTTTTTTTTAATTTCGTATCTTTATTAATTATTTGTAAATTATTAAAATATAAAAATGATTCATGTGTCATCAATTAATGGTAGCTAAGATAGACAAGATGTAAATTAAACCAGCACCATACTGAGGAAGGTTTTTTTTCCACTCTATATATATGTATATATATTAAATTGATATAATTTAATTATTAACAATTGAAAATAATACTTTTTGGACCTCAGGTAAAAATTTATACAAAAATAGATTATTACATGATGTTTGGTAGCATTACTTAACTCAGTTGTTATTTAAATTTTTTTTTTTTCAGAACTAGGGTCTGACCAATGTGAAGTGCTGTTGTATTGGGCGATACTGTTTGCCTAAATTGAACTAGAATACAGAGATATATTTATATTTTTTCTTTTATTTTCATTAATTAATTAATAAAGAATAAATTGAGTTGTAAATTTGTATAAATAAAATTATGAATGATGAGGAAGCAAGGTTTGTTATTTTTGTACCTACAAAAAATATGATGTAACTTAATAGAGATTAAGAACATTATGGAGATTAAAGCTATTGTAATATTTAATGTATTATCCATTTAATAATACATGAGTATATTGTGATGAGTGTAACATAGATCGAATTGAAAGTCATTGACATATTATGGCATAATTAAAGCTTTAATATTTGTAGAATGTTTCATTTTTAATGTTTGATCATAGTTACTTACTTAATATTAATAATAAAACAGTTGTTTAAATTTGAATGTAAATAAAGTACTTATTTTTACAACATTGTTTTATTTTTATATTATGAATATGATATCTGAGTTTAAAAGTTTGTTATATAAGTCATATACATATTGATATCACATTCATATTAATATAATAATAAATTATTATTAATGCCATATTTTATGGCGTTACAAACCACAGTCGTCATAAAGGATATCTGAAATAGAGCTCTTTACTATGGATTTATGTTCTAACGAAATCACAAAAATTATTAATGTAGATATATCCCTCCAGTTTCCACCCAAATATGACTTTCTTGACAAAGACTCATGATCTTTACTTACTCCTCTTGCTAACAACCCTCATAGACTGAATCATTCTATCACCTATCTTAAAGGAAATGAGGTTTGGATCTGTGCCCTTCTGGCGTGGTGTTGCAGAAATCTAAGATCGGCCAAGCCATTTTGAAGGATTAAATGAGTTTGATTCAAAAAATGATTTGTTTTTATTTTATGTTAAATATTTATATAATTTTATAGCACTTCTGTAATGCAGATGGTAGACTGTGGTAATAAAAAAAAAAAAGTTTTGGGATTTAATTAAACTTAAACTTTTAAGTAACAGAAAAATATTGTTTCATATACATAGTTTCAATAAATCCAGAAGTATAGCTGGAAGTGGATAATGAACTAGCAGACTACCTTGGTCGCTGCTTAAAGGACTGTGCTAAATAATTTTTTATAAATTGGGTTTTTTTTTCTTTTTCTCTCTTAGGCTCCAAAATAAAAGTTATTTTATTGATTTAAGTTTAATATTATTAGTTCATTTTATCTAATAATCATATTCTTCAATCACTTCTACAATCCTCCCTGGGCCTCCTCAAGCAGCTTTTTGAAAGTTCATTCAATCAAATGCAATCCTCCAGCAACACCAAGCAGATGTTCAAAATCTTAAGTCTTCTTTAACACCATCAGGCAATCGTAAGTTGGATAAATATCTCAGTTGTATACCATGGGGTTCCTCATCGATGAGTCTCTATTGAATCTTATGGACAGCTATCCTGACCGGCCTGTGGCCTATCCATCAAGGCATTCCTAGCTTTAACATTTTAATAACATCTGATTCCATTAATAAAGTCTACAGTTCATTTTTTCTCTACCTCTTCCATATTGTATTTTCTCTTAGTAGTTACACATATAACAAATAACCTTCCTTTTAAATATACATACATAGATGTTACCCATTACTTTCAGTAGAAGCCCATGTTTCAGCTATTTAAGTAAGTACTGTCCTAATCTGTGTATTATATAATAGGTCTTGAAAGCAAACTGCTCCCCATTGTCAACCAAGTCCAAAGTAGCACCTATTAGCATATACTATCCCTCTTCATATGTCAACTGAAATATCATTTTTTTTTTTTTTAATTTAAAGTATTTTTAGGAAAATACCTCAAGCAAGGTTTACTAAACTAAACTTAAAAAAAAAAAAATCACCTGGTAATTATGAACTCCCAGCAGAATTGTTTAAAGCAGGGCATCACGAAGTTTCCAGGGAGCTACAGGACCTGATAGCTCAGATATGGGAAGAGGAAACCATACCCAAGGAGTGGAATGAGGCGGTAGTAGTGCCTATATACAAGAAGAAGGGGGATTCAATGATATGCAGCAACTATCGAGGGATTAGTTTGCTTAACACTGAATACAATTTTTTTTCCATATCCCTGTATAATAGGCTCTTTCTGTATGTCGAACAGAAACTGGGTGATTATCAAGATGGGTTCTGGCCCAATAAGTCTACTATTGATCAAATCTTTGCCCTGAGGCAAATCTCTGAGAAGATGAAGGGACATCAGCAGACAACTCGGATGCTATTCATTGACTTTCAGTCTGCCTATGATACGTGAGCTCATAGTGGCTATGCGTGAACTGGAGCTTCCTAATAAACTCACCCAATTAGTAAAATGCACAATGGTGAACACAACCTGCCAAGTAAAATCCTGTGGATTATCAGAGCTTTTTGAAGTGGAATGTGGCCTAAGACAGGGTGACCCAATACCCCCTCCCCTGTTTAATATCGCTTACAAGCAATCATAAATAGAGCAGGAATAAGTCAGGAAGGAATAATATTCACAAAGATGACCCAAGTTCAGGCCTATGCAGACGACGTCGTCATCATCGGTAGATCCCTGCAGAGCATTAGGACTGCTTTCGAAGCAATGGATGTCGAACCAAATGGATGGGCCTGCATATTAATGAGGAAAAAACCAAGATTATGCTGTTGGGTAAGAAGCCTCTGGACCAAAGGATGAGTTGCCTGGAAATGGGCCCCTATAATTTCGAAGTAGTAAGAAGTTTTACTTACCTTGGCTCTATTATCAACGAGAACCAGGATGAAGAAGAAGAAGTTAAAAGCAGAATTGCTGCTGGAAATAGACCTTATTTCTCCATTGTAAGGCTAATTAAAAGCAGACTTGTTAGTCGTACCTCCAAGTTCACCCTGTACAAAACGTTGATAAGGCCAGTCGTCACATACGGTGGAGAAACTTGGACGCTAAGTAATAAAAGCATTAACCTGCTAGACAGGTTTGAAAGAGTAATTCTGAGGAGAATCTTAGGGGCGAAGAAGGAAAAATGGTGAACTTTTTGGGCTCTATAAGGAATGTAGCATCTCCGCGTACATAAGAATACAAAGGCTTAAATGGCTTGGTCATGTAATGAGGATGAGCGAGGAAAGAGTGGCACATAACCTGTACAGGTACGTTCCGGATGGTGTGCGGCAACGTGGTAGGCCGAAGGGCCGATGGAGGGATGCTGTGAGGCGGGATCTGCGACAACTGAGGATCCCAGTTACCCTTACAGTAGATAGAGAAAGATGGTTGGCGACCGTCGAGCAGGCCAAGGGCAGCTTAGTGCGCCTGTTGTGCCAGTAAAAGAAGAAAATTTACTAAAATCGTTTATGCCACTTTAACTCTACAATCTCTTGAAAAACCTATTGCTAATACTCAGCAGTTATTATGCACAGAATGCCCAATTTGTTAAGCAGGCATTAGGAACCGAAACCTAAGAAAAAAAAGAGCAAACAATTCTGATCCATTGGTTTTTATTTAACGCCATTTAAATTTCAGGGGCTTTTATTTATTCATTTTTTTAAAGTGTTTTGGGATAGTGTATTCAAAATACTATATTTTTTACTATATCTTCATAATTAGCTGAGAAATGATCGTATGCAACCTTCAACCAGCCATCAGATAGAGAAGAAATGGTGGATGCTAATACGGAGTTACGAGGATCATTCTGGAGTGACCTGTGACTTAGGAGCGAAATCTAAAAAACAAATCGTACAATGGCACTTGAAAATCCAAAATGGTGGAATGGTGAATTTTTTTATTAATTTTTGGATTTCTACGTCTCTTGAATCGAAAAACCTCAAATTTTAAGCAGGAGAGAGGCGGTGAAGTTTTTTTATTACTTGATTACAAATGTTTTGGGCTGGTTTCATCTAACCTATATTGATTCTACAATCTGTCTGTAGCGCTACAACTCATGAAGGGTCAGAGAGTCAGTAAATTGTAAGGAAGTAGTGATTCATGAATAATGGTTGTGCAAGGTGGTGATGATTTGTTGATGATCAGGCTCAACCTTCAGATTTTTCCCCAATTAAGGATGAAACGAGATAAAACAGATAAAGTTACAGATAACAAAAAAGCAGTGCAAAGTAGATTAGATTACAAATAGATGATCAAAGGGGGGTAATTAATTTCCATTAAAGATTAGGTATAACATGATATAACTAACTTAACTGTTGTCAAATGACTGCTTCAGAAATCACTTTAACATCATTAAAAGTAATTCATATGAAACTGAACCAAAAACTTCTCCGAAAAAATACTCAAAACAACATTCCGCATAGATAAATTGGAATCACAAAATAAGCCATTCAATGGGAGGGTTTCAGATCGAAATGGCAAGACGGCCAAATTCACTTCAGAAATTAGTTTGGACTACTTAGGATGTGAACTCACTGGAAGTCCTCTGATACTGGCACAGAGCCAATAATAGAAAAGGGGAAGAAGGCGTGTTTTAGGAGTTTTTTTATATCTCCAAAACGAATTATTGTAGATTCAAATATTTCATGTAAAAACTTTAAAGCAGCATCAACCCATACTAAATTAAGTAAATGAAAATTCAATACATTTTTTACTTAATATTGTTTTTTGCCTGTGGGATGTTTCAAGAGCAATAGCCGTCAGAATTTTAATGGGGTTCGCTCAGATGCACACCCAGAATGAATCTCAAGAAATAGTTCTGGAGAAGTCCTAAAAATTTACTTATTTATATTTTAAGGATGCTAATTACGAATTTTACCTTAGTGGTCTCAATTCTTTTCCGTAATTATGTAAAAAAAAAACCATAATATTTTATTTTTTGCAGATTATGAGAAAACTGCGTGTTGTATCATTTCATACAAAATTACAGAAAGGAAAATAACATACAATTATCATTCTAATGATTTTTTTTATTCATCTGCTTCGTTTTGAATTGAGCAAGAATTAAATTATGTGTTGGAATGTAGTCAAGCCTGATGGAGACCACAAAGAGGCCTTAGCAGAAAAAAATGAAGTTACAAGTTGAAATCCATAATCAGGACCTCAAAAAATATAAATAATGAAATTTTCAGGACATCTCCAAAACTTTCCATCGGATCATCATTCTATCCCATGTTGACTAAACTATTTCTGAACACATTATTTGATGC
>NW_027110126.1:1646322-1667847 GCF_000696795.3 Halyomorpha halys
TGGACTATTTCTGGAAACATTATTTGATGCCATGTTGAATGGAATAAAAACTATTAAATTAACGAATTTGAAAAAAATTCTGTAGAAAAAACATAATATAATTTTTTTAAATTTCCAGAAAAATGTGGAGGTCATGTTGTTGAAATTCGCAATCAGTACCTTAAAAAACATAAATGATCGAATTTTCAGAACTTTCCACCAATCATTAATAAATTTGATGCATGTTGAGTGCACTAAAAGAAAATTTTCTTTTTTTTTTTCGTTTGGCCCAGAAGACCTTCTAGATCTCTGGCCACCCGTATCAGCCTTCTGCGCGCCTGCCTATCTTGGGCTGCTGCTTTCCATTTAGCTGCATGCAGCACTTTCGCATCTTTCTCGATTCTATCTATTCATCTGGCCTTTGGTCTCCCACGTGATCTCTTCTAACTATACTGGCATTCATTGATGTGTAATGGCGTCCTGATGTATTGCTTCAAGCCACATGTTCCGCCTATCTTAACCTCCTTGTCTCAATATCATGAAATATTTACCTGTCTCTCCAAGCAGTTCATTGTTATTTGATCTCATCCATGTGTTAGGGCTCTGTAATCGCTCATGTGATTGTACGGAGGATTTTCCGTTCAAATTTCTTGATTTTACTTTCTAGGTCTCCTGTTAGAACCAAGTTCTCGCAGCCGTATATCAGAGCTTATCGTGGCATTGTACACTCTTAGTTTCCGATTTTTAATGATTTTTCGGGATTTCAGTATTCTTGGCAGAGAGAAGAAGGCTCAATTCGCACAATGTTGTTCGCTGGTCTATCTCAGCCCATTCATCATTTATTGATGTTATTGTGAAGCCGAGGTAATTGAAGATTTCTACTTTCGGAAACGATATGGCATTCATGCAGACAATGTCGTTAGTGTGAATTTTTCGGCTTTCATTCATATATTTTGTTTTATCTTCATTTACTTGCAAGCTGATTTCTTCCCCTTCTCTTAATAGGGGAGTTTTTCTATGAATTGGTGTACCTAACGGGGGCAGGAAGGGGCACCAGCCCCTTCCTCTAAAAGTGACAAAAAATTATAATTTCATAAGAAATATTTTTTTTTCGAGCAAATACTAATTGTAATAGTTAATAAAGCTAATTGTAATAGCTAATTTCAATTGTAATTAGCTAATATATTAGCTATGTACAATAATTAGCTAATATAAATTGTATGAGCTAATTTCATTCGCCTTTTTCATGCTGAAATGTAATAAACTGATTGACTATGGCTTGCCCCCTCCCTAGGTTTGATCCTGAGCACGCCCTTGTTTCCGTGTCTCTTGGGTACATCGTAGGACCGCAATGTCGTCTGCGTACGCCAAGACTTCATGTTTCATTCAAATGTGCACTCCACCATTTTCGGGTGCTGTTCTTCTAATAATTGTTTTAGTGTTAAGTTGAACATTATGGTGAAGGTTTAAAAAATTATTCTAATCAATCAAACTGACAATTAAAAAAAAAAACTATTTTTAATAATGAATCTTTGTAATCCACCAAGAAAAAAAATCTTTGTTTAAGCTTTCTTTTTTCTTCTTAAAATTATTTTCTAAATAATTTGGGGTCATCAACAATTCGCTGGTTAAAATCATTAATTGTGTAATTATTCATATAATAATTTATGACGAAGTATTCTAATCGGAATAAAAAAAAATCCATAAGGAAGTAACTACTGGATAGATGGCTCATCCTGAAGATAAGAGAAGAGCTGTGAAACGTTGATAAAGGAGAAAATATAAATAAGTTTATATAAAACGATAAACATTCTAACTGACAAACATTGCATAATTTACCAACTTGTTTTTCTTAAGGTAGTGGTGAGCTAGCGTCAGGTTTCAGTCATGTGTATCATCCAGATTCACTATACAGCCTGGAGGGCTCTAGTTTTTCTTCTGGAAGGCTTGAGCGGAAATCACCAAGAAACTGGAAGGAGAAGATAATACAATTGGTTTTCTAGGGATTAACTGTTATCTTCAGCCTTTTGATAGCTACAAGTATCCGCATAGATTTCTTTCTTTATTCCCCTTGTAAACAATTATCAGTATTAAAATAACTGGTTCCTTATTTACTCCGACGTCTTGAGATTGATAAGTACTAAAATATATGCCTCTATCTACGATTAGTGCAACACACCCAATTTACATCACATAAAATCCTTATCCATAGATCTATTATTGTTGAAAACTTTATGATCCTGACTGAAATGCTATCTAGATAAGCGCGAGAAGATAATAGTAATGACACGAAAAAGCTCTTGCAAAAGGAGAAAATTATTACCTCAATATGAGGTAATAAATGTATGAATCGTTTGATTTTGAGCTCGAATCAAAAAATATATGAGGACAAAAACAACTTTTAGGCTCTGGGGAGCTCTTAGTGAAAAAGTAAAATTTTTCAAAAATAATCAAGAACAATTCCGATCATGATTTCGGCGTTTCATCCCACTGAACAGAGTTTTGGTTCGAGACCCCAAACACCTGTCCAAAAGTTCTCTTTTTCCCGGCTGAGTGAATAATTAAACAATACATAAAATAATAATAATAAACTATAAAGTGAAGTAACAACAGTTTTTTTTTTTTTACAATTTAACTATCGATATAAAATAAATTAAATATTGTATTGAGAAATTTTTAAGTGTTTGGTACTAACCGTTTATTATAGAATACCTTCCACCGCTAAAATTTTTATTTATTTTTATTATTATTATTTATTTATTTTTATGAATTGAAAAAATTCCTTTATTTACAGATACTATAATATATTATACAAGCACACCATAATGGCATTACATGATTAAATACCGTCTGCCAATATTTTATTACTGTACTTTTTTCTTTTATTTTTCTCCCCTCATTCATAATTTTTATGGTGAAATATACTCATACAGTTTTAATATTCTTATAATACTACACCATACATTTTATTCCAACTCGACTTACGTATCTATATTATCTGAAACTTGGGCCGAAACTTTAGCACTAATAATTTTATTCACTGACCGCAACTCCAACCATATTCTACTCATAATATCCATGGTCAATGACAAACACTCATTACTTAATTGAATTGAAAAAATATGTTTATTTACAGATACTATAATATATTATACAAGCACACCATAATGGCATTACATGATTAAATACCGTCTACCAGTATTTTATTATTGTACTTTTTCTTTTTTTTTCGATTCTTATTTAAAAGATAAGATAAGATATTTAAATATTGTTTTAAAAGAGAATTAATTATCATTATTAATATATATACATATTATTGAATAGAAAAATAAAATCGAGTATACCTCGGAGAAAGAAAACAATCGTCTGCAATTGAAAAGAATATAATCATTTTATCTACAAAAGTTTAAATGAATTAATAGATCTATTCATTCATAATTAATTATGATGAATTAATAGATTTATGAATTGAAAGATTTATAAATTTATACGTTCATAAATTAAAACATCAATAAATTTATTTAATTATTAAATGGAAAATTTCATAAATAATCGCACACATTTCAATGCTTTGATCTACCCGGTTTATAAAAATAAATATATTACAAATATTTCCTACTTTTCTTTGATACTTAATCCCACAGCGCCACTGCGCTCCTCAATTAATTCCATTAATCAATCAGTACCATTAAATCCATGGCGTAGCCTTAGGCTATGACTAGACTATACCACCTTAACTGGTACATTACCTCATAATGCCACAAGGCAATCAAAGGGAGAAGACTCAATAAAAGTATATATAATACATTTCATGTATTATATTAGTATGATGTACTAATTTATTTTAATGAAGGGTGCGGAAAAAAAGATACTTCATATTTTGCAATTCTTTTTGGTAAATTCATTTTTAATAATCTTTTCATATTATAAAAGGGTCGTTAAATAAATAAACTATTTTTTTTTTATTATATTTTAACAGTAACATAAAGCGATACGCATCTATGTACATAAATGAATCAAAATATATCTGGAAGGCCATGGGGTGGGGGTGGTTTAGATAAGGATTTGAATTTGGCGGGGGAACATGCGCGACCCTTCAATAATGGCCACCAGTGTTTACGACTCCAGTCCAGGAGTTGCGGTTGGTTCAGGTGGTTGGATATTCTTACCTTAGTTGCATCCTTTTGTTCCTTGCTTCTTAGCTTTATATGTGATACGATGACAATCTTCAACCATCTGTGAGTACCAATTATACCTTTTTTTCATTTATTTCAAATATATATATATCTTTTAGTTCATATAAGCTTGCATTGTAATAATTTTAATTAGTATAGATATATAATCATTTCTTATAAATGATTGTAAGGAAATAGTTCAAATGATTTTTTAACAGTTAATCAATGATTTCCTAGCGATGTTATAAAATGCTTAAGTATTTTATTTCAAGAAATGAATTCCTCATTCTGATGGTAACTTTTATATGTTATATATACAGAAGTTATGTTTTGACATTATTTACTGTGTAATATGTTTTTTCATCTCTCTCTACTTAGTTTATTTTAATTGCAATATCTTAATCAACTAACTAAGTATTATTAAGAACATGGTATCATAGTATATAGAATAGGTGTAGTATTTCTCAATTAATTATTTATAATTGCTTGTCAGTTGTTTTAATTCACACTGTTCTTTTAACTAACAGAAAAGTCTTAATTTTTTTAATTCTGTACATTAGAATCCTTTTTATTTATGGATTTCATATTTGATATTGTGAATGTCATCTTTTGTTTGTATAGGAAGTGTTAATGTGGTGTATACTAAAGAACGAAGGTTGAATGTTTGAATTGAATGTGTTTATTCCAGTCACTTAACTTTCATTCAATGTTTTTGTAATCAACAGCTATTCTCAATCAGTGTCATGAATTGTTTTGGGAAGAAGTTACAAGATTACTCTATACTTTCCTCCCTCGTTTAATTGTTTATAAAGTACATTTCAGCAATTTTTAAAAATCTTAAAAACTTCCACTATTGTAAGTAATCATTTTTGTCATTAACAGTAATTTGAATGTAGAATTTTGTTCTCTTTAGATAATGAATTTGAAAGTAAATCTCAAAGTTGGATTATTTTTTAATAACTTCCTAATAATACTGAATAATGAATATAAATCAGAAAACATATATACAAATTTTGTTACTATTTCAGCCGATGAAAGATAAATATGTACTAATCATTTTATGTAGTTACAAATACAACTTCAGCTCTAAATAGTGTAAAAAATCATTGATAATTTTTTTATTCTAGTTTACGATTTTAATTCATTTATTTCAAATATAACTAAAATAAATTGCTAAATTTTACAGAAATTACCTTAATTTAGTAAGTTTAAATTTTTTTGTAAGTTATTTCGGTACAATATTAAATTACCGTTAAATAAACCATTAAATGATTTATTTTCTAATTTTAATTAGAAAAGAAACCATTAAATGGTTTATTTTCTGATTTTATTTAAACTTTTCAAAGGCTTTCATCATCATCTAACAATAAACAGAAATATCAAATAATTATAAAGAAAGAAATTCTGATTTTTTGTTTTCTTTTAATATCTCTCTTATTTATTTACCTTTATTTTGACACTCATCTAGTTTTATGTTTCTATTTTAAGATCTTTTGTTTCAAATATTTTATTATAATTATTTATCTTCTTTTGGTCTAAAACTTTCTGCATGTTCTTGTAATACAGTCTATACTTTGAAAATAGAAGTTATTTAACATAATTATTAGGTATTAATGTTGTTTTTTTTTCATTTACAGTTATTTGGTATTAACTTTTAAAATATAATAAAAGATTCAAAAAGTAATATAAAAATTATTCCCTTGATTAGTTGTTGGAATATTTTTACCTTTTACTAATTTTAAGAATTATAAATACATTTGAATGATTCATAATATAAGTAAGAAATATGTAAATACTTTTCTCTTCAATTATTATAATGTTTTAAAAGTATACTTTAATGTGATATCGGAAATTAAATCCTCCGTCAACAGAAAAATATATCTGGTATAAAAAAAAAAAAGAATTTTTAGAACAAAATTAAGCTGAGAAAGGCTAGAAACTGTCTTGGCAACTTACCTAGGAAGCTTGGCTATATTCCACAGATTTCTGATTAAAGCCTCAAAATGGAATTGCCAAGACAACTTAGGTTTATTATTTTATTTTTACTTTTTTATTTATTTATTTTTTCTCTCCAGTTTTTTTTTTTTTTTATATTATTACCCAACCGTTTGGCTTTCTATATGTATTTTTCTCCATATTTTGATTGAAACTTAAGACATTTATTCACTATATACAGTAAAATCATTATATTTATGTACTGAACTTATATAAAAAATAATCAACACATTTTTTCTGCATATTAAATTATTACACTGTTAGAGTCTATTAAAATTAACCCAAAATATAAACTTGAAAAAACAAACTATGCATCTGTTTTTGCAATGTAAAGCTATTAACGTCCGTAGTCTGGAGGCAAGGAGAATTAAAAAGATATTTCGTACTTTTTTAGTTCTATTTTTCTTTGAACCTGTTTTGGACCTAACCCCCTACTGTAGCTAACACTGTGGCTGTAAAAATGTAACATATTGGACATGCAAATTATTAATTAAATTTAGATTTAAGTATTTTTTTTTTGTAAGAAAAATAATAAGAATTAGTGAAGCTAAAGAATTGATAATACCAGCAATTATTCCTTACATATGCTCTTTACTGGACATCATCATAACCCAAAATCTGTACGGTCATACTATACATATTCAGTTCCTCCAACTCATGTAATTAATTTCCTACATTATGTAATTTGTAGAATAAGAAAAAGAATTTTGTGTATAATTTTGGAGTGATAATTTTTTCTATTACCTAGTTTATAAAACATGCATTCCACCCCTTAACATTTTATAATTATGTGTAACTTTTAATGAGATTGTTCCCCATATTTCATGTGAATGAAATTTTAATTTCCTCTATGTATAGAATTTTTTTGAAGAGCATTTTCCTAAATTTAATATATAAAAATTTCACCGTATTAAATTTTACAATTGTAAAATGCATCAAATTATTATATATAAGTTTTATATTTTAAAAATTATCATTCAACATTGATGGAGCATGCCCTAACAGTTTAGCTAGAGTTTCCTTTAATTTCACTGAAAAAAATATTTATAAAATTTGTCAAAAAACATGAATTCTTAAAGATGTAATTAAACTTGTTTTTTCTTGTCATAACTATGCTATTAATTAATAGGTGATTTATTTGACAAGTTAAGACTATTTAATTTTTCTTATCAAAGTTATCTTGAAATAAATTGTTCAAGTTTTACAATTGTTTGTCAAAACATATTAGTGGGTTTATATTTTGTAGATACTATTTATATGAATTAAATGATATCGGTGTGGTTGTGAATTTCCAAGCTAAAACTGTACCATTAAAAATTTCAATGTTTAGCTGAATCTGTTGTGAGTATAACTATTATAGTTTCACATAGTTCGACTAGTTTCATAAGATCCAACTGTATGGCTTATTCACTCCATAAGATGGTCCCTGATTCATGTCAGATTGATGGGCTGTTTCTTAGATTGTCATTCAGAATGATAAATGATGATTGTAGAATTTACAACTTCCTTACACTCTCTGAATAAAATTCAAAGAAGAGTGGGAAGAAATAAAAACAAACAGAATAATACTCTATGATTCTTCTTGAAAACTCAACGATGGAAAGATGCTGGCGAAACGTGCAAAGTGCACCGAATGCCTAGGGCGATGTGCACTCCAGGGAATGCAGCTGCCCTCTTCTTCACCTTCTTGTTTTATTTATCGTGGTGTAATTGTTTTTTAAGTATCGATTTTATTTAAAGTATTACTTTGTTTTTTTTATCGTACAACAAACATTCTCCATTTGTTCTTACAAAGTGATTAAGAAATATCTAACAACTTGCGAAATATTTCGTTTTTTATTGAAAATCTGCGTTTTGAGGACAATGAGTAATTGCGCTTACTGTTTCATAAAGATATTTAACAATGAAAGGTTTACTTTACTCACTGCATAGGGAACCTTTGTGTTCGTTCAGGTAGTGAATTTTTTTTTTTTTTGTCCTCAGAATCGAAACTTTCCTCTCCCTTTCAAGGTTTAGACATTAAAGCGCAAACGTTTCGTGTCTGTCTCTCTGTGAACAATTCTATTTTCTGACAGCACTCTTACTGTTGATCCCATTTTCTAGGTTTTCTTCTATTCTAAATATATTAATTACTGGGGTGGAATTTCTGTAAAGTTCCACGCTTCAGAGAGGCCTGATTACTTAAAAAACCCTTCGGAATTTTTAAAGAATTTGACAGGTTATAAAATCAAAGGAAAAATCAGGGGCAAACGTGGCACTCTGCCCCTTAAGTATCTAAAAATCTTTATAGTTGAATGTACTTCGGACCATTTCTACAATGTATATAAAAATAATGGTTAATATTCATACTGGAAGATTATCGATGATTGACCGTGTGTATAGATGAATGGAATATAGTCCGGGTGCGGTAAAAAAAACTCAAATAGTAAATAATTATACTTATAAAAATAGTATAATTATATACTATTTGAGTTTTTTTGACCGTACCCGGAGCTTGTTCCATTCGTTAATATTCATAGTTTTGCTGAATTTAATAAAATATGAGAATTTTCGATTCATGTTTAATGTTGGACAATATGTGAAATAAAAATTATCTTCCTTCTTTACAATTTCTTTTACTACGAACCAATTTGCTCTTGAAACCTGTGTATCATATTACATACCAATTAGATTTTAAATATTAAGAAATATCATTGAATACTATGATATTTCTATTAATCCGAAATACTGTAATAATCAGTGTGTAGTTTTCGCCACATTTTTTTCGAAACCAATAAATTACATTAAATCAACAAATTATCAAAACATGAAGTGTATTTCTCATCTTTATTTTACTATAGGAATGCCTGCCTTAGAAAGATACTTAACACGTCTTTGACGAAAACAATTTTGTTTGAAAAATTCAGATTCGTGTTCAGCGCCCAAAAATCATAGTGAACCACTAAAAATAAATACATAAAAACTTTTAACTTTTAAGTCCTTATTTCTACACTACTTAGCCTATTGGGCATGAGCTTTGGAACTATTGCGTAAAAACCATTCATTTAAAATAAAAATGATAGGAACGCGTCTCTTAGATTTTAATTTCGAACAACAAATCGTTGACCTTGAAATATAATTATGTAACCAATAAAAATGAAAGATGAGGAAGCTGTAATGACCCGTGTACGTGGCAGACTTTTTCCGCACCGCCAACTATCCTAAATTTAATCCACGGCCAACAATATCTACATAATCAATAATTACTAAAGTTTATATTCAATATACTGCTTTCTCCCAAGCTTATTTATCATATGTCTTGCAAGAAAATCATAAGAACTTATTTATACATTTTCTCTAGAATGAAAAATAAATTTATATAACCGATTCATATTATATTTCCAATTATTTCCATTGATGTCTCATAGTATTAATAAATGTAATGACAAATTAATTTTCTGGCTTTATCTTGCGAGTAATGGCCCGTGAAATAGATAATTTAATGCTTTAAGTATACATTTAATTGGAATAGCACTTACATTACTCGCACAATGCAAAATAATTATTTTAATGGCGTGATAAATAGTCGATAGTTTCGATATCATAGCAGATAGTTTTTCACTTGAATTTTGATGAGGGAAAGATTCAGTATTTTTATATTCTTATTCATAAATATTCAGGGTACAAAATGTATTCAATGATAGATTTTGTGTGAGGTAATACAAACTTTCATCAAATTAAAGGACAAAACTAAAACTATAAAACATAAAATTATTTTCGTAACCACAGTTTTTAATAATATTGATTATAATGATTTTGTAAACAAAAATTGAAAGAAAACTTAAGAGGTTGCCAGTTTTTCGTATTGCCACCCATAGAAAATAATTATCTTCTACGTTTTAGGTTGTTCTTTACATTATATTTTTTCCAACTAGATTTAGTCAGATTGTATATTTTTTACAAAATAATAAGGAATATAAAATGAAAGAAAAAAAAAACCAAATTGATGATGAAATAAAGGTATGATTAAAGGTCGGGTTGCTTGTTATTTTTAGATTTCGAAATTGCTTAACTTGTGCCTTTTGTCCAGAAACCTAAATTAATTAAAGGTAGAGTTTACTAAACTATTATCTATCTATTTCCTACTTTTCTTCACGGGTGCAAAACGTGGCCTCTTACACTAAGGAAGGAACAGTGTATAACAAATGACAAAACTAAAACTATAAAGCATACAACGGAAATCCTGTTAGATAAAAATTATTGTTGTAAACACAGTTTTTACTAATGATAATTACGATTTTTTTAAATTAAAATCTTAAGACATAGGTAGCATATAATTGATAAATAATAATTTTCCATAAGTGACTTTTGTTCGAAAAATTCTCTAATATGTGCCTAATATTTTAATTTTTATTCTCAGTTGTTTTTATGAAGGAAAAGAAAAATTTCAAGTAAAAGAGGAATTTTATGAACAGAGAAGTTAAAGTAAAACTGAACCTACAATACTTGGTTTTAGAATTATTTGGGGCCTTATTCTGTTTTGAGATAGTTATTTCGACTGTTCTATATACCTAATAAATATAGGGAGGAAACTATACAACTATTAGGCCCATTGCAATCGAGATCATATTAAGAGCTAACATTAATAAATGTTTAGAAATCCCATTACATGGTTATTGACAATTTCGTAATCCTGTGATTCCTGTACTTCACATGTGGGTTTAAGTGGTTTAATTATGGAACCTAAACCGATATCGTAAGAGTATCGAAAATGAATATATCGCACTGTCATCTCAATATTTTATCAAAACAATTTAAAATAAATATCAGTAACTTGAGATTATTTAATCTATGTTATTCTCTACAAGGTAACCTATTTTAAATATCCTTGAAAAGATATGTCTAAATATTCCTCGTATCATCATTAATAAGAAATTTTATTATAATGAATATGTCAAACCTGCTTTCTAATTGTTCTTTAATTATTTCAACACCAATACATTTTAAATAATAATAATAATGAAGGCTTAACGAACCCGAAAGTTCGATGCTCGCTACACACGTTTGTCCAGTGATGACTGTCCAAACCCAAATCTACCAGATTAGTCTTGACGTAATCCTACCACCTACGCTTCGGTCCACTTCTCGCTTCAGTATTTATTGACATTTTAGGGTTCCGATCGTTACTAAGCCCTTCTACCTTACACGCCCTTCCCTGCAATGCTGTCAACTCAAATGAATTTACGGGGCTCAGTTCACGTAATTCAGCTTTGTGTAGCCTTCTGAATTTTCCAGTAAACCCATCCTTTTTCGGTCTGAATATTTACGCAATACTTTCTTTCCAAAAACCTTAAGACGATGTCCCTCCCTTAGTGTAAGAGGACACGTTTCATATCAGTATAGAACAGTAGGAAAGTTTCTTTAAAGAAAAGAAAAAGTTTTGTATATGCTACCTTTAATTTACTTACGTTTCTGGGCAAAAGGCACAAGCTAAGTGATTTCGAAATCGAAAAATAACTTACTTTTTTTTTCAATTTTTATTTATAAAATCATTATAATTATTTATTTATAATCTTAATATTTTCTTGAGACTGGTAATTTTTTAAATAAATAATTCAAATTTTATCCATTATAGTCTCAAAACCTTTTATTTCTCTTATAAGTCCGACGTTTCGGCCAATCCGGCCATCTTCAGGGACAATCTACTACAAAACAGTTTTTATTACATGTATGATCCTACAAACAATTCAAAATACTTAACATTATTATTTATAATTTACCTTACCTTAATACAACCTTGAAACTATATAATTTAAGCAACTCTAACTTCATGCAGGCTATTCTGCCCAGGTCAAAAACATTAATTTCTATGAAACATTAAAAGCATTAGGTAAAAAATATTTTTTTGTTAACAAGTATATCCCACATATGTTTAATTACCTAATTAGTCAAATACCACTTAAACAAAGTCAAAATCATTTATCAGCAGACACTATTCCTTAAACTTTTATCACAACAATGCTTGTAACCTTCCTCCACTCAGTTCAAGCATTTAAAATTATTTATCATAACTACACTTTTGTCAGTTTTCCTCTTTATTTCATTAGCAAAATCCTATCAAGGCTAACTATAATTACCCACATACAATTTATCCTATATTATTTATAAATTAATCTTACTTAATATCTCTGCATAGTGTTGATTTAAATTTCTTGTATCTGTTTTGAAATTCACTGTATAAAGAGGAAAACATACATGTAATAAAAACTGTTTTGTAGTAGATTGTCCCTAAAGATGGCCGGATAGGCCGAAACGTCGGACTTATAAGAGAAATAAAAGGTTTTGAGACTATAATGGATAAAATTTGAATTATGTATTTATTAAATTATAATTATTATCATTAATAAAAACTGTGGTTACAATCATTTTTATCTACCAGGATTTCCGTTTTATGCTTTATAGTTATAGCTTTGTCATTGTGTATGATGTAAGTTTGTGTTAACCCTCACAATATCGATCATTGAATATATTTTTACCCTGAAAATTTATGAATAAGAATATAAAAATACCGAATCCTTCCCTCATTAAAATTCTAGTCAAAACCTATCTGCTATATTATCGAAACTATCGACTATGGAATACTATCAGATGTCAGTAGAAATAATTGGAAAATAATATGAATCTGTTACATAATTTTATTTGTCATTATAGTCAAAATACTGAACTAAAAATATACATAAGTCAATAAAATACACTTTAAGGAAATTATTATTAAAAAATTATGGTAGCACCTGATGTAGATAAATTACATTTTTACTGAAAATGTTGAATAGTAACGCCTTTTTGACTGGGAAAATTTAATTTTTGAATACAGTAAATAGGCTATTAATTGACTAAATAAAACACTTACTTCTGATATATAACTCCTTATTTGTCCATTTTTGTTTAACGTACATAGATAAACTTTTTAAATTTTACTATAACATACAGTAGGTATGGAAAGGTTAGCCAACCTAGTATTCTTTATCATTTATCTCACAAAGTTTTCTCTCATACGTTATCACTATATTTATTTGGTATGCCTCTTTCTCCCTACTTCCTGGACTCAATTTTCCACTCACCGTCTATGAACTTCAAAAAATATTCATTCAACCAAAGTTAAAAATATTTTGTAATTTTTATGGAAACAAAAAGCTAAGTTGAGATTTTGTGTAAAAAAAAAAGGCCCAGCATTTATAAATACTATGTATATTTCTAAAACAAATTGGTAGTAATGATTTATTAAAATATAAATAGGAACTTAGTAATTTAATTTTTTTTTTAGATAAACAGTTTTCTTAATATAGACCTAAATTGAAAATATTTAGATTATGGCAGCGCATCATTGGAAAACATATTATAATTTTATATTCCCCTATTACGCCATATTAATCACGTCACAGTTTAGGATATGTGCCAAGAAATCTAATTAAAAAACATCCGTTTTTGATTCTCTGGGAGCAGGTTCTAACAAACCTATTTCCGATTTGTGTCGGCCAATTGCGCAGATAGAAAATGTCAAATAACGGATTCGTGTACGTTGCTTGATGTGGAAATTGGTAAGTAACAAAAAACTTTTTTTTTCTAAGTTCTGTTTCAATCTTGAATTCCTGTTATCTAATGTTCTTGATGTTTTCCAAATCGTCAATTTAATTATGTTTTTAATAGGAAAAAAAATTGATTCATTAATGTATTCCAATCTTTCTGTTACCCCCTTCTCCTGTTATCGGATGCTTTTCACGACCTCATGAATTCCTAAATAAAATGATTTATTGATCTTGCCTCTATGATTCCACTATTTTTTATATTAATTATTGCAAATACTAAAACGCACAATGGATTGTTGATTCTATAGTGTTTTAAAATTTGTTTTTATCATATTATTGAAAGATGTACTGTAATTTTCCATTCGTTGAAAAATGTTATCTCACTTACGATAATTTATCACATGCATTAATGATTTTCCGAACAAACAATTTTTCAATGTTTTAATACGTTTAAAATTATTTCTTCGTTTCTTTTCTTTAATTTCCTCATCATTTATGGTCTAAATTTTTCCTCGTCTTCGGGATTACATTATATTTTTTTTAACCTCTTTTTTATTTACATCCTAACTTTGAAAATGGAAACTAAATTTGTTTAAGCCATGAGCTATCACTTAGCTGTAGACTTAGTAGTTAATTCAGTATTCACTCCATAGTTAAGTGGTAAGGTAAGTGCACCAGTTATGGACATGAATCAGTTAAAATTTGTGCCAGTTGTTAGACCTTAACCTTCAGCTAACAACTGACGTCAATTTTGAGACAGTGGTTGGCACCAAATTCTTATTATTAAAAAACAAAGGTTGTCTTGTCAATAACTGGCACATGCCTTACCCTAGTGAAAATTATTTAAACAGAATAAATTTTCATACAAAATGAGGACTAATATATGTAAATAAAAATATAATTTTCATTTGTTACTTATCTAAGATCTCCTAAACCTCTTTATCGATCTACTCATCGTTATTTATTTATTTTTTTTTTTTTCAAAATGTTCACTTATCCTGGGTAGGTTCTTAGCTATTGAAAACCTGGATTTATCAATTAGAAAAAAAAAAGTAATGATGAAAATTAAACATTATTGGCGCAAGACTCGAAATGTATAAATTTTTTCGCATACTATATACGATACGATGTGATAGGTGATGAAATAATCTAAACTAAGAAATAACCCAAATCGTAAACGTATTAGCAAAAAAAAATAGGGAATTCTCGTTTTCGCGTAATCTCTCTATATAAATAAAAATGTAATATTTGTTTGTGTTCGTAACTATTGACGATCCTTGAAAGTTCGATTGATTTTCTAATTCGAAACTCTTGAATGGTGATTAAATTCACTACAAAACTTGGAAATCGGAGAATTATTATGAAAAATATGGTATATTGAACGTTTTGCCGATATTTTTAGAAATTTCGTTATAGAATTTTGGCAGGTTCTACTAGGAATTAGTTTTAATTATAAATCGAAGACCAGCTCCGACCATTCTAGAAGTCCATTTGAGATATAGTGAATTGGCTTTTTCACTATACACATTTTGGTCAATTTTATGTGACAGACATTTGACCAAGACTTCGGAAGATTGTGTCAAGTCTGATATTGTATTTGCGAGGATTCGGTAGGAGTTATGTTGGCAACGAATACTAATCTAGCTTATGTTGACGATTATATTATTTTAAGTATAGCAAATGGAATATCTCTTCTTTTTTTTTCTCACCCTTATATTAATTTTATTATTTCAAACGAAACCAACACATAATACAAAAATAAGAATATGTATACATAACAAAGGTAATTATCCTTTCGTTGCCTGAAGGGCTTTTTAAAGTAGGATGTGGGATCCGCTGTGTGCAGGGGACCACTGTGCCGCTTACTTACCGTCTGCATTTAAGTAAATGCGAGAAGGGGCATTTCACTTTTTGTCTTAACCAGACCATTATGCTCTACCGAACCTATAGAAGTTTCACTTCGATAATTCCTGCATTATGTTCATTTTTTAAATTCATTCCACTTTTTTAAGAAATGTAATAACAATTATATGCAGTGAATGTTTCTGTGTGTGTTATACATGTGACGAGCGTTTGAAATTGTTTTCTTTGTTAACCCTGAATATTTTAATTTTCTTTTAAACGCTTTATGATATGTGTCAAGGACATAAAGTCCCATTAATTCCATGGCGTATGTCTATTGGTGATGCCGGTTCGAATCCGTGGTTACTTTTTTCATTGAGTGGCGGTCCCACAACATGAAAAAATTTGACCTCCCAACCATGGTTAGGCAGTATAGGACTCCAATGGGACTCTTGGGCGGGGGAAAAAAAAAAGATTCCATGGCGTAGCCATAGGCTGTAGCTAGACTATACCACCTTAACTGAACTCATATCAACTCCTTATAATGCCACAAGGCAATAAAATAAAGATGAGCACTAAAGTATATATAATACATTTCAGGTATTATATATGTATGAACCACTGATGTTATTATTCTTAATGAATAGTACAAAAAAAAATGACAAGGACATATCAATGGTGTGCCCCATCATGATTTCATATTATATGAGCTAACCTCTGTTATTAACATGCGAACATTGAGACATTACTGAATGTTTTAAAATGAAACGACGTATTTTCAAATATGGTCTTAAAAAATAATAATAATAATCCAGGAAATCTATCCCAGTTGATGGGAAAAATTTATTAGATCTGATTTCGTTTAACAGGTATCGGCAGCGAACCTTCGGGTTCACCGATATATATTATTATTTTTTTAAAACCGGTAAATGAAAATTTTTATCTCAAATATTATTGCGGAATTTGAGAGTTAGGTATTGGAAAAGCACATTTTGTGTGACCCTATAAGGATGGCAAACGGATCACAAGTTAACCTGATCACACGTTTGAATGCTCTGTGTCCTGTGAAGGTTATAATCGCTTCCAAACCACTGGAATTCACACCAAGAAGTCTGCCATCAGGCGTCTACAAAGAACAAAAGTCGTCAAACTCACCCTACACTTTCTGTTATAGATATAAAATTTATTATATGAATACAAATCTGTGTTTAGATTACAAAACATTTTTTTTTTTTTTATAATTTTCCTGATTCTCCTTCGTTTATGATATTTTTAAATACTTTTTATTTATTGATAGATATTACAATCTGTCACACTATTGTGGGCAATAGGTAATAGTGATGAATGATCACATTCATACAGAAATAAAATAAAATAAATAAATTAATGAAAAAAAAATCTCTCGTTTTTGATTAGCAAAGTTCAAAGTACTTCTCTTTTATAATGAGGTGTAGATAGTTAGATTAAGATTAGATTAGATATGTAGATTAATGATTGGAGAAGTTTGTCTGGGGGGTGCGGTCAGCAAAGAACAACATAAATAAACAAAACCATATTTATTTATTTTATGCCGACGTTTCGACCTAAGTTTCAGGTCTTCATCTAGGGCTATGGCGTAGAAGGTAGGCCTAAGCCTGACCAGGACTAAAACCAGTTTTATGCCTACCCTCTACGCCGTAACCCCTGATGAAGACCTGAAACTCAGGTCGAAACGTCGGGATAAAATAAATAAATATGGTTTTGTTTATTTATGTTCTTCTTTGCTGACCGCACCCACCGACAAACTTCTCCAATAATTACTTCTCTTTTAGTTTATTAGAAAACAATGGAGGCAAATTGGCATGCGATATTTTTTATTATTTACAATTAAAGAAAAGGTAATAGTTATTTTTGCCTTCTGACTGCAGATATACAAGAAGGGATTCAGCCTTTAGCATAGTTAAAATGCTAGCTGCATTGATTGGAGAAGAGGTGATTTGATTGCATAGATTGCCTTGTGAATGTGGATAGTTAGTGAGTAGTCCTCGTTTTCTAATCAATCGTTAACAACTAAAGCCCTGACCTGGAATAACAGGAAGTCATGTAAAATTATTTTACAAGAGAGATCAAAAATTGTTTTCAATCAACGTAAAAAAGAGATTTTAATTTCTCAGAACAAACAGAAAAATTGCTACCTGTGGATCTACCATTTTGCTAATTGTCTTACAGTCAGCCACCATTTCTACACCATTGACCTGAATTGTCTGTTGTTTTTCTATGAAAAAACGGAAATTCAATGTTATTTGGCGTACCATCCTATTCATCTCACAGTACTTGGCGTTGTACAATATTCATTGTCGTTGAATATTTTTTATAAAAGTATATTATTAATAAAATACATTTAACTTCGTTGTTATATATAAGATGCTTGGCTGAAATGTCAGATATATGCATTACCTAAAAATTTAGTACATGTCGGAAATTCTCTGAGAAAAAAAAGTCAGGAATTTGCTGGGAAATTCATGAAAAAGGATGAAGTTACTAATTTGAATTTTCGAAATTGGTTGTTGGTATACTTTTTTTTTTTTTTTTTCTCCTGGACTAAATTTTTATTTTGGACACTAGACTCCTTTTCCAAATGAATATACTTCATAATTATGAATATAATTCCAAATCCTATTCCTGAGGATAATACAGGATTAAATTCTTATTTCACTATCTTTACTAAGGACTCATCGGTACTTAGTTAGTAATAATGGTCGATGTATTACAATTTAATTATTCGGTAATTCAATATAATAAAATAATTCATTGAAAATATAACCATTATTATTTTGTTTTTAAGGTTTTTTACGACAAATGCTCTAAACTTCCCATTCACTAAAAAAAACTAATATATACAACGATTATCAGATTTTGGACATATGGAATTGAACTCTGGGGCTCCACCAAACCATCAAATTCTTCCCGCATCCAATCCTTACAATCCAAAATCCAACGTAAAATCCTTGATGCTCCTTATTTCGTCACAAATAAACTCATTCACAAAGACCTTAACATCCCATTCGTTGCAAATTTGACCCGAAACAGATATGCGTCTTTTCATTCCAAACTCCTAACCCATTAATTGGTTCCTTCCCAAGATTTTCAAGGGTATATGAAACATACTACATATTTACCTATTGTATTATTTTGTACAGTTGTAAATTACATTAAATAAATAATTTAAAAAAAAAATGTTTTTTACTAGTATTAAAACTAATGGAATCCATCTTGGGATGAAATTTAGTTTAGCCAGACCTATGAAATCTACACTAACCATTTAATTGTTGATTTTTCTGAATCTTTAAGTCCGTTAGCTTGTCAACCTATATGAAAAATATTTCTCTGTTGCTAACAGGAATTGGTAGATCCCACTCTAAGATTGGTTTCATTGCTTCTCAGTCGGGAATCCCTGACTGGCCGGGAAAATTCCGGGCGACTTATAACCTTGTGTATTGGTATCAGACATCTCGTAAACCTCCAAAACCACGTGGTCGGGATTATGAACCATAAATGTCCCACTCCCCTCCAATATTGCTCGATACAGTGTAAAAATCTATCATTTTCGGAGAAAATACGACAAAAACAACAACAAAATAGTTACAGAGTGAAATCGTTTCAATCCCCATTTCCTCTTCGTTCTTTAAGAAGGTTTAAAAATTAAAATATAATTCTTCTTCCTAATCATGATCATGTTCTGTAACAAGAACATCTAGTGCGGTGCGCGCATCACTCAAATTTCATTTACCATATGAGTTAAAATTAAACACTTAATAGGTTAGTGAAAGAAAAAAGTGACTATTGCAATAACAGCCATTGAAATATGAAGACATTTATTCATGAATTCGAATTTTTTCACGATCCCAATTACCTGTTCTTACTGATTTGATCATTGTTATTAATGTTCGTATTTTAGGATTTATTGAGGTGGGAATATGAATATCAACTTGTGCTTCTTCCATGAATACAGTTTAACAAAATTTATCAAAGCTGTGTACATATTAACGGTATCAAGAGAGATCGGTAGCTCGCGGCTGTTAAAACTTCTTTGGCTATTTCTTCATTTTTCTCCATTAGTTAATAATCGGGTTCTTTCATAGTTCATATTTACCATTTTTTTATTATTATTAACAATGCAAAATGGGTAATTTTTTCTAAAAAACAAAATTAAATGTACTTTAGATACAGAGAAAATATTTCTGTAAGAATAAGAACTAGCTGATATAAAAATTAATTTAATTTACATTGATTTCCCGACTTTAATCAGAATCAGAGCCAATTTAAAAAAAAAAAAAATCTATTACATATCTGTAAAAGTGGCATTTCCTGTTTGTTGATTTTATCGAAAATGTCACTCTAACATCTGAAGAATATACCCGTCCTAAATACGTAATTTCGGTTTCGCGTGGTTGCTTATTTCCACTCATTTGACCTCATTAGCAATAAATCCCCTTGTTATATATTCCATACATCGGTAACGGAAAGTAAAAATAGTACAATATTATCATAATTTATTTGTTTGATGCTTTGATTTCCAAAGATCATGTCTATTTATAACGATTATAACTAATATAATGTACATTTATTAGAAATGTGCGTAAATATTTTAGAAAAGGGCGTAATAAGTGAACTCCAAGCCCAGATCGAAGGGTGTTTTTTCCTTAGCCCCTCCGCTGCCTTAATCAATGTAGTAAATTGAAAATACCTGGTAGCCAGCCAAAAAGGGGGGATTCGTCCCTTCTTTTTTAGGGCTTGTTCACATCGCTAGGCTTCCTCTAACGATTCATTCTTCATTTCAATGACACTTTGTAGTATTGTAACAAAGACAATTTGGTATGACATATATTTTTAGATTAACATTGGGAAAAAAAAATGTTGAGCCAAGTATTTCGTGTGAAAGTTAAACTGTGTCGACAAGGATAAGCGACCTAACTCAAATCTATCATTCATTGGGAAAAAAATGTTCTTTTTTCCTATCAGCTACATATGAAATATAGATAGATATATTTTTAACGACTTTAATACAATACAGCCATAGAGTTTGTTCCAATCAGTCTTATTAGTGATTTTTGTTTTTAATAGAGATATAGTTGGTTAATGAAATATATTGTAAGAAAAATGTATACATAGTGATCTTGAAAAATTACTAATCGAAGTTTATAACGGCAATATACGTTTTGAGCTCCTCTGAATCCAAAAGTCTCACAAATAGGTTTTTCTTTATGAGTGTATATAGTATCTGTGCAGCCTGGATCATAAACGAAAAATTGTTTGCAACTGAAATTATGTGTTTTAGATTGCTATAGGCCTTTTATGTTAGCTAAACTTTTTAAATAAAATTAACTTACCGAAGTATTGTAGAATTAACATTTTTTTTATTAATAAAAGAACGATTTTAACGGCTCTAAACTCATCATATCCTTGTACAATTAAGTGGTAATTAATATCAGAAAGGTCTTATTCTGAAAGAAATATTCTAAATGGACTTAAATACAGTTATTGTTTTTTAATGAATAATAGAAGATGATCAGGGGATCTTCCAATTTAAGTAATGGTGGAATTACCACCACGCCGTAGTTCGTTTCCAAGAAAAGATTTACTTATTTTATTTTTTATACAGTTTTAAATTTCAATAAATAAATTAACAAAAATACTTTCTCTTAATTATCTTTAATTTGAAATAATTAGCCACCCCTCATTGTTGTTAGTAATAAAAAATGCATAAATATAAACTATGAAAAAATTTTATAATTAGAAGAAAATTTTATGTTTTATATTACTTTATGTCTATTGTCATTAAAACCTTGTAAACACAAAAACATAGTAATATTAGTTTTTTTACTTATGCTATAGATGGGAATTGAGTAGTATTTTCATCGTAAATATTAACTAAGTTGCCCTTTTGAAATAAGGAAGGACTAAGGCTCAAATTAGGGTGGTGAGTGAAA